>NW_005871439.1:342009-372785 GCF_000147115.1 Myotis lucifugus | reverse complement strand
GTCACTTCCTGACCTTGGGCAGACTTTGCCTCTCCCTTGAATCTCTGCTGGTGCTCAGAGGGAGCCTGGCCGAGAGCAGAGGCCCTGACTGCACCCTCCCCCAAGACCAGGTCCCAAGGACCCTACCGAATGGGGGGGGCATGGGATGGAACATGGGATGGGAGTGGGGAGGAGCTGCCAGTGGGAGGGAGGGCGGATGCGGCTCAGTGGGCGCGGTCGCTGGCATCTGTCTCATGCCATTTGCCTTGTGAGTGATTCTCATGTCGGGGCCGCTTTTTGGATGGGGATATTCTGGGCATCTCCTCTTTCTGATGGTCCCTGGGAGGAGGCAGTCAGGGTCTGGGCGGAGCCTGGGCCTTCTCCCCATGTTATGGGCTCCTGGAGGTGGTGGTTGGAGCGGGGTCGGGGGATAGCAATCGGGGTGCTATCCCGAAAGGAGAGGGTTTGTTTCCCAGAGGGGAGGAGACCCAGGCCAGGGGACTCGCCGGAAGGAGACGGACACTGGGCCTCGTTCCCACCACCCGAAGGGGCCGGGCCGGGTCTCAGACCCCTGCTCCTTGCAACAGTCCTCGATTCTGCCACTGGGGGCAAAGGCAGGCAGGGCAGGCCCCACGCAGGCACGCACAGGCTCACCTCCACGCCCACCTCCCCACTCCCCATCCATTCCAGCCGGGTCCAGAGGGGCTGGTCAAAGGGCACGCACAAGAGCTGCCAGGGAACTCCCTGAGGCAAGTTGAGAGCTAGGCCTTGTTTTCCCAGGGTGGGCGGGGGCCTGTGCCAGTCAACGCGAGCTGCCAGGACAGGTGGGAAGCACAAATGTATTTCCTCACAGTTCTGAAGCTGGAAGTCCATCCGGGTGCCAGGGCTGCTTTCTCCTGCGGCCTCTCTCCTCAGCTCAGCTTGCAGACGGCCACCTTCTTGGTGTCCTCACGTGGCCTTTTCTCTGGGCACACACCTGGGGGGTGCGGGTGGGGAGGGATACATCTGGTGTCCTTTCCTCTTTTCGTAAGGACACCAGTCCTATCAGGTTAGGGCCCCACCCCTATGACCTCATTTAACCTGAATTACCTCTTTAAGGTACCCCATCTCCAAATATAGTCACATTGGGGGTTATGGCTTAAACCTATGGTTTTGGGGAGGGACACAGTTTAGTCTGTAATAAGGGGTCACCACAAACATGAAAAGCAGGAGCCATCTCCTCTTCACCATCCCCTCCCTGGCTAGGGTGGCCCCGGGTGCCTTGGGGACCCACAGGGCGGTGAGGAGGAGCCCCCGGGAGAGGGATGTCCTGGGAAGAGCCTGGGCTTTGCACCGAGGGTGCGTGCTCTGCTGAACAACCTCCCCTCAGTGAGTCTGATTTCCATCTGCTCCCCTGGGGGCCGCAGGGGGGATTCCGCAGAGTCAAGTGCTTGCGCAGTGCAGTGCCTGCCTCCGAATCGCGGCTCCCTAAACACGCCCGCCCACCTGGAGTTGAGATCTAGGACTTGCCTGTGTTCGGCATCCGGTGTAATCTCAGCATCTGCAGGTGCAGAGGCATCTCTGACTAGCCCTTCCCCTGCCTGTTCTCTCAAGATCCCTCTCGAAGCAGCTTGGGGAAGTGGCTGCTTTTCATGGCCTCCGTGGTAGCCCCAGAGCGTCCTGGGGTGTTTCAATTCTGGTGGCATCAGTCCTGAGCATCTACCGTGAGCCCTTTCCTGTGTTAGCCACGTGGGGGCGAGGTTCCAACCTTCAGGATGTCACCGCCATGCTGAGGGGGAGAAGACCCGCTCCCCACAGAGAACTGGAGAACGGGGCAGAAATCAGTCCTCGGAGGCCCACATTCCGAGAGCGCGGGAGGAAAACCCCAGAGTGGGCTGTAGCCATCTAGACAGGCTTCCCCGCAAGGCCGACCCAGTCAGGTCCTTGAAGGATGAGAAAGGTGGCTTAGCTGAGAGCTTCCACTAGGGGTGAGGGGCCTGGGCAATCAGAGCAGAGACTCCTAAGGTGAGTTCTAGACATCATTGCTTTTTTAAAAAAAGTGAGTTCAAGTTCAGCAGGCATCTGTAGTGCAGGACTTATCAGAGCCTTTAAAAGGCTGGTGGGAATCGTGCGTCCTCAAGGATAGATAGGGGATGAGGTGTTTTCCCCCAACCTTGACCAGGCAGAATCTTTTTATTTTTATTTTTTACGGAGTGTCATTTAGAGCTGGGAAACGCTGGGGTTTCTGTGGGAAAACCACAGCAAGGACAGGAGACGACATAAGTAGGGCACACACAGGTGCTTTGCGGCATCAGCTGGAGAGGCCACAGACCCGGCGGGGCAGGGAAGTCTGGCCTGGGTTCTGGGTGTTGGCGAGCTCTGTGCAGCTTTGGGAGGAGGAGGAGGAGACAGGCTAGTGGTTGGAGCAGCCAGAGGCCTGGCTGTTGGTGATCGGAAGAGAAAGTCCACTGGACACGGTGGTTCTGGGGCAGCTGGCCTTTTGTGGGAAGACGCTGGTGTGTGCGTGTGTGCGTGCGTGAGTGTGACAGGATCCAGCCCCCTGGGAAGGGGCTGACCAGAAGCAGACAGGGGGTTCTAGCCAGGACAAGCAGGGTCTAATTTGTAGGGGAACTGGAGTGTCTGGTGGGAGGGTCTTTGAGGCCCACAGTCAAGAAGCACCAGGCTTCTGGGCCGGGTCCATGTGGGTAGGTTTGGTTCTGGTGGGCGGAGGGGCTGGGAGGCAGACCCCCTGCCCTGGTCAGGCCCAGCTCGCTGGCTGATGGGGGCGGAAGGCCGCGGGCTGCAGCCGGAGGGGCCTGGGCAGTATTGCATGGGGGTGATTAACCTACTAACCCAGGGCTCGGCCGGGACGCTGTGGCGTGTGACGAGGTGCCTGGCCTTCTGCCAACCGACTAACCCACTAACCAGGCCCGAGCATGTCCTACTAACCCCCCCGCAGCCAGACCCTACTAATCTCGCAGCTCAAGGGCCTTGAAAGGGGCTGGGACGTGGGGGCAGACGAGGCTCCGGCAGGCCCCGCCCATGGCCCGGGATCTCTGTGCAGACCCACCTCTCAGGGCAGGGCATGCAATGGGACTCACCGGTCAGCCCCTTCCTGCTGGGCGACCGTGAGCGAGTCACCTCACCTCTCTGAACCCTGAGCAGTAGCCTGAGCGACCGGTCCTTACCTCTCAGGTTTCAGTGAGGAGTCCCTCGAATAGTGAGGTCTTGACACCTGGCAGAAGCTTAAGAAAAAAAGGGTTAGGGTGGGGGTGGGAGGCCCAGACCACCTGGTTGATCATGACCCCCGCCCAGGCCCTGCTCCCTCTGGGTGTCCTGCACACAGACCCCGCTGCCTGTGGCCACACACTCGCTTGGAACCCCTAACCGTCTCTTCCCCCCACTCTTCCTCCTCCTCAGCTTTCTTTTCTGTAGGCAGCTCTTCTGTTCGGTTACTAACCTGGGGGTGCCCCCAGTGCACCCCGACCGTCCCTTAACAGACTAACGGACCCGCGTGTGTTCCTCCTTTTCTCCTAGTGACTCCGTGTGTGCGGCTGCGGTGCCCCTGTCTGCTGGTGCTGTGCTCTGACTTACTAACCCAGCCCCTACTAACCCTCTTTTCTCTTCTTACTAACCCCAGCCCTGCCGAGCTCTGGGCCCCCCTGGGGGCTGGTCCTACCTCCTTTTGGCAAGCGGATGTCTCCGGGGCTGGCCCTGCAGACAGACGCTCCACTTGGCTGCCCCAATTGGCTGTGAGTGGAGCCCATTGGGCCAGGTCTGAGGCGGGGGGACAGCCCACGGACCATCCCAGTGGCCCGGAGGACGGGGAGGTCATGTGCGCCTGGGAGGCTGGCCTCTGAGCATGAGCCTCTCTCCTGTGCCGAGTCTGGTTGCCACAGGGACCGGGTGGGACCAGGGAATCCTCGGGGTGAGTGTGGAGGCCTGTGGGTCTACAGTGTGGAGCACTGGGCGTTTCCCAGCCCAGGGAGCAGAGAGAAGGGCCCGGGGGTGTCCCTCTTCGCAGGGCAGCGGAGGTAGGATCTTCCCCATGGGAAGTGGATGCACAGGAGACAATTGGGGGGAGGGGTCCCCGCACGGGAAGTCAGTAAGGAGCCTTCCCTACACGGGAAGTCAATAAAAAGGATTCTTCCCAAACTCGACATCACCGAGGGGAGCATTTCGTGCTGGAAGTCAGCCAGAGGGGGCATTTCCCATATTTGAAGGATGGGAAGTAGTCATCCCGAGGGGAACTGCCGGCCTTAGCACAGGCAGTGAGAGGTCATGGCCAAGAGACCAGTGAGAGGGGCTGCTCCTGCAATAGGCAGTGGGCTAGAGGGGCCCTTCCCCCATACCCGAGGCTGGGATATGGGACTCCCCGACACCGGGAGTCGATAGGGCCCTTTTTCTTACCAGGGGTCATGGAGGAGGCCTGGGAAGAAAGCAGGTCCTCCCTGGGTTTGGAGTTTGCAGGAGGAAATGTGGGGAGCAAGACATGAACCCCAGGGCCCTGCAGGGTCCTGCAGCCCTGCAGGCCAGCCAGGAGCTCAGCCCTGGCTCCCCGTGCTGCTCCGACCCACACCCTAGCCCCCGCCGGCTTCCCCCAGAGCCCGCCAGCCGCTAGGCCAGGGCCACACCTGGGGGTGATCGTATGCCTCACCTCCAGTAGGCACCGTGGTCTCTTTGGGCTCATCTCTGGCTCCCTCGCACTAACCATTGCTCTCACCCAGCTAACCCCTGCCTTGCCCTGGCTGCCCCCAGGGGCTGACCACTCGCTAACAGCCAACCCTGCCCATCTGGGGGCTCCAGGCTCCTGGCCTGGCTCTGACCGGCTCTTCATTAACCGCTCCTTCACCTCCACTAACTCCGGTCCTCCCGGTCTGTTCCTCTCAGCAGAAACTAACGGCTTGTGGATTTCCTTCTGACTAACAACAGGTCTAACACTCCTCCTGACTGTTACTATTAACAGCTTGGATGCCGGCATGGCTGGGGCGGGGCTGACCCACGTTTGAAATGTTGACTGACACAGGGAGAGGTGTGGCTAGTAGCCTTGGACTTAGGTGACTGCTCTGGATCAGAGCCATCTTGAGTCAGTAAAGACCATGGTACCCAAAAGGGAGGCGTAGGGCTGGGTGTGGCTCAGGCTTGATGGGGGAGTGGTGTCGCTGGGGTGGGGTCAGAAGCACAGTCTGCTTTGCGAGGTATTGGCCACTGGACACCCTCATAATCTGCATTTGGGTTTGGTCCTTTTAAACAATAGCCTCATAGCTGCAATAGTCAGAATGAGTGAGTGCAGCGTTTGTAGCCCCCCAAATGCCTCTCTGGTGTGTACAGAGACTGTGCCATGACATGAAATCATCAGTCACCAGCCCAGGGCCTAGAGTCCTTCATTTGGGGACATTACAGTTTTGGAAGCCCTAGAGCATTAAACTTTGTAGTATTCAGAAGTGGTGTAAATCCATCACCCATTTACACCTTAGCGTGAATTAGCCCAGCCTCTGCTTCTGACTTCTATGCAATTTAGTTGCACTGAGATGACAGCGTCTGGCTGGAAGGGAGTCTGGAAGGGCCGAGGAAGGGTCCTTTGGGAGCAGAGAGGGGAAGCCACAAGGCCAGGGGTTCCTGGGTCAGGGGAGGGGTAGGCGGGCATCAAGGGGAGGAGGTCATGGGAAGAGGGACCAGTTTTGCTGGCTCCCTCTGGTAGCCAGGGTCTGTGTGTGGGAGAGGGCAGCTCATGCAGGGCCTGGAGGGTTGGATCAGCTCAGGGACAGGGTCAGAGGCCGGCCTGGAGGCCGTGCAGGCAAAGCGCTCTGGTCGTTGGCTGCTGGTCTGGGTTGAGAGCCGCTGCAGCAGTCACAGGCACAGCTAAGCTTAACCGAGTGGCGCTGGCAGTGCCGTGAGGCCCGGGTTGCAAAGGGAACAAGAGGAGAAGGCCCCAGGAAGAGCTTGTGGAAGGTGCATGGGCTGCTGGCAGCACCGGGGATGGGCTGGAGTCTGCGCTGGGGAAACACATGCCTGCTGCCCTCTAGTGGCGGCCTTGCCCCATTGCATGTAAAGCAGGAAGCTCAAAACATTTTCCATCGGGGGAACTCCGCTTTGTTCAACTACAAAGATTTGACGCTGCTGAGGACCTACTATGTGCCAAGCACTGCTCTGGGTGCTGGGACCCACACACGAGCGTTTCCATTATGGTGCTTATATAGCTCAGTGGGGGTGGGGTGGGTGGGGGCCATGGTAGGGATGGTCTGGGCTGTGGAAGCATCCAGGGGACAGACAAGGATACTAATGCGCACATTCTGTGCCAGGTGCAGTGCCAGGCATTGGGGATGCGTGGCGATTAGTGCTTTAATGCCAGTGTGTTGGGGGGTGCGGGGTAGACGGGGGTGTGGGCAGTCAGCGTGGGCTTTCTGAAGAGAGCCCTCTCAGCCGAGCCCTGGTGATGGGGAGTGTGGTGGGGTGAGTTCTGGGCAGCAGGAATGGTGGACACAAAGCTCTGGGGGGGGCAGAGAGGATCAAAGGGGTTCTGGAAGGTTCCCGGGGAATGTAGCAGGAGACAGATGGGAAATGGACCCGTACCAGGGAGTTGGGCTTTGTCCTCAGGGCAATGGGGTGGGAGGCCACCGATGTGATCGAGGAGGCGGTGGTGTTGGATTTGAGTTTTAGGCTGACAATGTGGCCCAGGTGGAATTCCCAGGAGCTTATAAGAGTTCTGGCCAAGTATTAGATAACTGATTAGACCCTTTGGGAACTAGAAGGACCCCCCCCCCCCAGGCCCATCTGGAGATAAGCAGGGTCTATAACTGCTCGCCCCAGTTGAAGGCGGCGCTGAAATGATAAAAAAAAGCAAAGAGAACGGTGTTCACGCCAGGCTGGGGGCTTGGCTGAGCTGCCAGTGACGCCTGGGGGAGGAGCAGCCTCGAGAGCACGTCACCCCAGGCCCCTGTGGTATGTGGCTCCCACGGGAGATCTGGGGGTAGTGGTCATGCTGCAAGTCCCAGAGAGTCTTGTTGGAATGGGAGCCCTTGGTCCAGGGGGCTGCAAGGGGGACCTGCAAGTGTGGAGGAGTGAGCTTCCAAGAGGCTGAGCCTGGCCCTGGGGAGGGAAACATGTGTCTTGGTGGGTAAGGGACCTTCTGTCCCCGGAGACAGAAAGATGGGACTAGGCCACCTTAGAGACTGATGATGGCATTGTGTGTATGTGTCCTTGACCTAATACCAGAGGACGCCGAGCCCACGTAGGCACACTGTTCACCCCCCAACCCCCAACCCTGGCCTGCTGATGTGCGCTCTGGCCTTGAGGCCACTGAACCCACGCTCCTTAGGTTCTCATGAGCTGGGGAACTGGCCACCCAGGCTGAAAAGAAAGGATCCTAATCCTTTAATAGGCAGCAGGAGGGAGGGGCCATGGTGGACGCTGCTTGAGGGCTGTGATGTCACCCATGCTGACCTACGGAGCGGGGAGGACGCCCGGGGTGGGGACTGGTCTCATCCCAACAAAGACCCCGAAGGCCCTTCTGGAAAGTGTTTTCAGGGACCCACTGTTCTACTCTAACAAACCAGAGGAGACATTCTCCGCGTCACAGCCTCCAGGGGAGGGTGCATGTGGGGACAAGAAATGCAGCTGTAGATTAAAATCAGATTTTTACAAGGACCCAGCAACAGAGTGTAAACTGGGCTCTTTGTCTTCACCCATGAATGTCGCATCTTCTGTGTAAATACCATCCTGACATTAAAAGCAGATTCGCACCCAAAGGATGACTGTTTCTTAGCTGGCAAAAGGGATGCGTAGTTGGGAGAGGGGGACCGGTGGATTTTCAAGGAGCAGGAGTGGGCGTGGTCAGCCTGTTTTTCAAGACCATGACCTTTGAAGTCAATACAATGGGTACTCTTATTTTTAATTGTGGGAAAGTGCACAGAACATAAAAGTTACCACCTTCATAATTTTAAGTGTATGATTCAGTGGCATGAAGTACATTCACATTGCTGTGCAACCATCATGCGGAACCACTATCAATATTTATATATATAAAAGCCTAAGTGACCTTTACGACTGGTTGACTGCTATGACATGGACTGAGCACCAGGGGGCAGATGCTCAACACAGGAGCTGCCCCCTGGTGGTCGGTGTGCTCCCACAGCCAACCTCCCTCGGTCCCTATCCCTGGCTGGCCTCGATTGCCCCAATCAGGACTGGGCGAGACGGCCCCAATCGGTCCCGATCACCGGCCAGGCCGAGGGACCCCACCTGTGCATGAATTCGTGCACTGGGCCTCTAGAGTATTTATATATTTAACAATACCACTTGGTGCCTAGAACAGTTCTTCAAAGAAAAGCCGGGTTCTTCTTGTCAGGGAGCTTATATCTCATTGGGAAGGCAAAGAGCTCTTTGGTGACAGAGAAACAGGTAGGAAGAGTTTAGGGTGTGGAGATGAAGGGCTGGCAAATACATGGCACACACATGGCTACCCTCCCTTCCAGCACCCATGGCAGACATTGCTAGTTGATCACCTATCTCTCTTTGGGAACCTGGACGCATCGTCAGGATCTGTCTCAAGACCGGCCTGCCGGGGTGTTTTTAATGATTTTGAAGTCAGTCCTAGCATTGAGATTCCTGAGAAACCTGGTCTGAATCCCAGCTTTGCCACTTACCGGCTGTGAGCTCTTGGGGCTAATTTCCCTTCTCCAGGCCTCCACGTTCTCTGGAAGACGGGGTCAGCTCTTCCTGGAAGAAATGATACACGAGAAAAGCCTTGAAGGATGGGGACAACTTGTCAAAGGCAATAAAATAGCCAATGCTGTCCCAAGGTTCATCAGACCAGTTTTATGGGAGATGGGGGATGCGGGTGGTGGGCACTCCAGAGTTCACAGCAATGCTCAGGGGGCCAAGCCAGAGCTGCAGTTCCTAGGCATGGCCAGAAGGTGGCGGTATTGCGCCAAGACCACTTCTTAGTCTCCGTTCTTAGAAACTGGGTTACTTTCTGGGTGTCTCTGGGGATGCTCTATGGTGGATACTCTTTGGATTCCAGAGTTTTATGGCATTGGGTAGGGAATTTGTTAGGACATGGCATGGACTGGGGACGGGAAGAGGCTGGAGGCGATGCAGCTGAGCAGAGCAGCTCTGGGGCCTCTGTGCTTAAGCCAAGCCAGGTGACCTCCCTTCTCTAAGCCTCAGTTTTCTTCTCTGCAAAATGGGCAAGGAGCACTTCTATGTGATCACACGGGTGGTTCTGGCAATGCAGCGTCCCCTCGTGTTCTCCTCCTGAGGTCTAGAAGATTCCAGGAACCAGCTGATGCTGTGAGCTCTGCCTGTAGGCAAGACCATTCCCCCTCCTTCCACCTTCAAACCCCTTGCCTTGACCTAAAAGGGCTGTTGCCACTTTCTGAGCACTTACTGTGTGCCGGGCTCTGTACCACATGGCTCCTACATGTTGATTCATGAAGCACTCAGAAGAATAGCGTTGCCATAGGTAGCTAGTTACGAACAAGGATGGAAGCAAAGGGAATGGGACATGGAGCTAGCACCACGCTTTCACAGGGTCAGAGGTCAAGAAGATGATGTTGAATGAACGAAACAGGGAGCCAGTTGAGCCTTGGGAGGGGTGGTGCCCAAGCTGAGCCAGGAGCAGCCAGATCCACTCTTCACTGGCTGTGTGACTTAAGGTTGGTGACCTCCCCTTTCTGAGCCTCACATTCCTCACCTGTAAAATGGGGATAATACTGCCCCCCCCCCCCCATTAGAGAGGTTGTACGGCTTCAAAGAGAGGGCGGAAGCTAAGCACCAGCATGTGATGGGCCCACAACCCCTCCTTCACGCCCCTGTGGTTTCTTCTGGCCCCGGGCAGGTGTGGCTTCCATCAGAACCCAGGAGGACGGTAGACGGGCCTGAGGGTCAGACAGGGCAGCGACTGACCAAGTCACTGAGCAAGTCGGCAGGCAGCACGGCTGGGGCTCGGGCCTCCTTGTCCCCCAGCTCCTGAGCTCGCCTGAATGGGGCACCGGGAGCTGCAGTCTTGGGGGCCAGCTCCCCGGGGGCACTTCTCGCCAGGCTAGGCCTATGGCGGATCAACAGGTTCTCCCATGCAAAGCGCCTACCACGTGGCCAAGCCACACGGGGGTGGGGGCTGGTGTGGCTGGGCCCAGACACAACCCGAGCTTTCCCAGTCCTCCCAGGAGAGGCCTATCTGTGGGAAGGAGGCCTCCTCCCAGAGAAAAGCCCTGGAATGCGAGGAATGCACCCGCACGTCCAGCCGGCCCCAGCAGGAGAAGGCCTGGCGAGCACAGGGCGGTGGGGGCATTTTCCCAGCCATCACCGGGCCTGGGGGCCACCAGGGAACTCATACCAGACACCACCTTTTGCACCGGGGTCAGGCCTCCGCGCCTGGAAGCTTTCCCAGGTTCTTATGCTGGGCGCGCCGAGCCCCGCTGGGCCCGCGTGGTCTTGGACTTCAGCCTCTCATGCAGCACCAGCACCCGGGGTCTGGGGCCAGGCCCTGAGCTGGGCACCGAGGGGTAGAGGGAAAGGTCATGGTAATAGGCCTTGGGGGGCCCAAACCTGCCTTTTGAATAAGCCGCCTGCCATGGACTCGTTATGCTTGCGGTGGCTTTGGAATCACTGCATCTCAGAGCCAGTGAGCTCCGAGCGGACGGGCTGCATCTCACCTAGTGCCATGTCCCAGGTCCCCTGCACAAAGCTCAGGCGCCACGACTGTGTGCCGAGGGAAGGAGTGAGGTTTTAGCCGCTTCATCCCTCATAGCACCCTCCCCCCAAGTTGGACACGAGATCTCACCCTGTATTTCCGCCCCGGGGAGAGTTCTCCAGGAGGAATCCCCCCACCCCCCACCCCCCACAGGATAATCTGCTCATTAATATACAGTATTGTAAAAGTGATCTATAATTAGATGCTAACCGAGTTGGCCGTAAAATTGGGTGGGCGAGGTCAGCAAGGTAAGCCTGGAGCCAGCTGATTGTTATGATCAATCAATAACCTATTTATTTCCCAACATTTCTATTAACCTCTGCCAGCCAATCACAGTTTCAATTTGGAAGGCTGGGGTCCGCTTTGCTGACTGGACAAGTCTGATTGAAAGCGGGCCCCTGACCCGACCCCGGGGGGCGGAATCCAATTAAAATCATTTTCACTCGTAGATTAATATTTTTAGCATGTTCTACATCCCGGGACCCATCACTCCTGGCAATAACTAATGTCTTGTGACACGAGCAGGTGGACTGGCACTGCCATAAATAATGATTGTGATTAATTAGCTTGTCGGGTCCTGGGGTGGCTTTGGGGTGGCCCTCGGTGCCGCTTCTGGGACGCGCTTCCACCAAATGCTGGCTGCGTGGGCCTCTCTGGGTCCTGTCCCCGGAACAGCCTTTTCTAAGTAGGGGTGGCATTTATCTGTCTCGGGGTCTGTCTTCCTGTTGAAAATGTGAACTCCTGGAGGCCGGATAGTACGCGTCATTCATTTCAGCAAGTCGCTCATTGTCCGGCATCTCCAGCTTTTGTTCTCTATAGACTGTCTCTTATTCTCTCCGCCG
Organism: Myotis lucifugus; assembly: GCF_000147115.1. Taxonomy (NCBI): domain Eukaryota; kingdom Metazoa; phylum Chordata; class Mammalia; order Chiroptera; family Vespertilionidae; genus Myotis; species Myotis lucifugus. The sequence continues at coordinate 361,292 of NW_005871439.1, read as the reverse complement.
ACATGATGACAGTGGGAACTGCCATGTTTGTGCAACGCGGTTCCACCCATGGGTGCTGCTGATTGGACCGGAGTCAGGGCCAACTCAAGCTGGGCCGACTGAAGCCTCATCGTCTTACCCCCGGACGCTGCTGATTGGACCAGGGGTGGGAGTGAACCCAAGTGGGGCCAATGAAAGCCTTCTTTGGGAGTTTGGAATTAGGTTTAAGGGAGAGAAGTCTACCAATGTCTTTCCATGATCTTCTGTATGCGTACCATTATTCCAGTGATTCTTTCATGACTTTCCTACCATGGGACTGAGTCCACTGGGCTGTTCTCTCCCTGAGGGGAAGGGTAGTGTCAGTCTCTGTCTCACAATATCTCTCCCCGCACCCACAACAGAGCCCGAATAAATGAATGTCTCTTAAAATCATCTCTGAATAGGAGACTAACTCCCTGCCCACCAGCAGTAACGCTGGTATGGGGCGGGGGGTGGGGGGGGAGTGATTTACAGCTCAGAGATGGTGCTCTGCCCTCGGTCTCCCCAGATTCGAACCTTCCGATGTTCCTCCCACCGCTGGTCATAGCTGGGAGCCTGTAGAGCCGCCTTTGCTTGGCAGCTGTGGGGTGCTGGTTGCCCGAAGTCCAGCCCCCCCCTTCCTCTTCTCTGAGCTGCCACTCTGGGATTTGCCTCTTAACAAAGTCAGTTTCCAGGCACAAGCCCTGCTGGGGGTTTTGGTTAAGAGGAGATGCTTCCCATTTCTCCAGTTTCTCTGCTCTCAGCCGCCAGGGGATTGAAGAGAGCTGTGCTGAGGCCATTTGCATGGGCTGCTTGTGCTGGGAACTGGGTTAAATGCGGCACGCATCAACCATTCACAATGGCTCTCCACACCCCGGTGGAGCACGGAGATCCCGCTAATCTTCCGCCAAAACAATGAGAGCGCGAAGGGTGGCATATTCATCCCCGGGCACGTGGGCATCTGGAAGTTAGGACGAGCCCGGACCACCCACGTTCGGAGCTTTGGCCTCCGGTGGTGCGATGGCAGGACAGAGAATTCTGCTGGGTGTTGTGGGAAGCGGGCCTGGCCGGTTCCGTTGGCTCAGCCCATCCATCTCTCCCTCCACATAGTGAACGTTCAGTATGTTCAAGGCCCTTTAAAAGGCATCCTCACAGTGGCACTGCTCCCGTTATTGTGTATGACAGCTGGGGAAACTGAGGCACAGAGCAGGTAAGGAAGGCGCCCACCAGGCCCCCACAGGAAACAGGTGGCACACTCACCTCGATCTAGTGCCAGGATATTTTCATCACCCCCCCAAGGAAATCGCATGCTCACCACCACTCACTCCCTGTTCCCACCCCGCCCCACCCCAGCCCTAGGCAAGCAACTGATCCGCTTTCTGTCTCTATGTCTGGTAGTCAGTCTAGCACAGGGGTCCTCAAACTTTTTAAACAGGGGGCCAGTTTAAAAAAAGAAAACTATGAACAAATTCCTATGCACACTGCACATATCTTATTTTGAAGTAAAAAAACAAAACGGGAACAAATACAATATTTGTATTTGCATGTGGCCCGCGGGCCGTAGTTTGAGGACCCCTGGTCTAGCATCGATATATATAAAAAGCCAGTGTCTGTGATGACCGTGATGACCAAACGACCAGTCGCAATGAGGTGCACTGAGCACCTCTCAGTTCCTCCCCCTGGCCCGAGCAGCGGCTCTCATGGCGCGGCGGGGCGGGGTGGCTCTTGCAGCGTGGCGGGATGGGGTGAAGCGGCTCTCATGGCGGCGAGAAGCGGCTCTTGCGGCGATGAGCAGCGGCAGGCTACTGCGAGATTTCGTGCGCTGGGCCTCTAGTATCATATAAATGGAATCATGGGATATGTGTCCACCTTTCTTTCATTGAGCATGACGTTTTCTAGGTTCATCCATGTAGCATGCACCAGTACTTTATTCCTTTCCCTGGCTGAATGCTATCCCATTGTATGGTCATACCACCTTGTGTGGATCCATTCATCCCCTGACAGATATTTGGGGTGTCTCTATCTTTTGGCCATGGAGATGAACATTGGCTTCAAGTATCTTCAAGTATCTGTTTGAACACGTGCTTTCAATTCTTTTGGGTACGTATCTACACACACACACACAAGAGACCCATTGATTGGTTGCTTCCTGCGTGCACCCTGACTGAGGCTGGGGATCGAACCTGCCACCAGGGGATTATACCCCCCAACCCTTCAGTGCATAGGCCGATGCTCTAACCACCAGGGCTTCATTTCTTTTAATTCCTTGGAGCAGGACTAACTGGTCATTTGATAAGTACATGTTAAACTTTTTTTTTAAATTTTACTTTTTTTCTATGTTTAACTTTTAAAGTAACTGCCAGACAGTTTCCAACGTGGCTATACCATCTTGTACTCCCCCCACCCACAATATCTGAGCATTCCAGTTTCTTCCCACGCCTGCCATGTTTCCCATTCAACGGGGGGTGCAAAGGCAAGCTGGTCTGTGAAGGGTGGGCTAAGATGGGCTCCCAGAGGGTCAGCATTGCTCAGGCAGCATCACCGTGGCCAGATACGGGGGATTTTTGACAGTTTCAAGGCGGAGCGAAGCCCCCTATGGAGAGCCAGTGCGAACACTCCGTTTCCCGCTCCGTGCTGACAGCAGACGGCATGCCCCCCGGACTCAGGCCAAGAAGAAGTCTTGCCCTAAGCTCCTCGTCTTTCAGATGTGGGCAGGAAGATTTTTTCTCTTTTGTGTGTCTTTGCTTTATACATTCTTTTCTTTCTGCTTCTGTTGGACTCGGATTATTTACAGGGTGCAGGCAATTTTAGGAGAAGTTTCAAAGCAAATCCATCTGTGCTGAGCTACGATGTGCTGATGGGTCAAAGCCTGCCGCTGACGCGTCCAGTGAACTGCAGAATGAGAAGTCAGCGCCAACGGTGCCTGATATTGAAGCGTCCTGGTCTTCCAGCCACGCTGAGCTCTCTGAGCCTGCTTTTTGAAAGCTCACTGCCCTGCGTGAAGCCGTTCGTTGGCTCCCATCGCCAGAAGAACAACATTCATGCTCCACAAACCCTCCAGTGCTGTATTCTCCACCTACTTCCTCTTTGTGTTCCAGTTCCCTTGACTCGGTTGGGTTTCTCAAATATCCCTGCCCCAGGGCCTTTGCACTTGCTGTCTCTTTGCTCAGAACTCCTTCCTGCTCTTTATGGCTGGACTTCCTGGGTCTCAGCTTTTCGGCATTTTTTGCCATCTCTTCTCTTCCCCAATCACCAGATCAAAATCGTTTCTTTATAGAACTAGACGCCTTGTCCTTTCGTTAGAAATAAAGAATCTAACAGAGACTGAGGCCTTCCCCTCCATCGATCTTGAGGGACAAGAGGAAAGTACCAAGGAGTCACCTCCTTCTGTCGGGAACACAGCTATACCAACGCCACATCATTCCCAGGGCAGCCCGTTATCAGGTAAGATCATCAGGGAGAGTGACAGGATTCTCGGTGGAAGTTATTTCTACAGGATGCTGAAGTCTTCAGCATTTTTCAGGACCCCTTTGCTCACAGTGTCCTTTTTAAGGCAAGTTGTTAACAGTTGCACATTTCCACACAAGCCCTAACAGTTATAGATGTTGCACTGAAAAATGAGATGGTGTGCTCCTAAGGCTGTTCTCCATCTCACATCTTATCAAATCTGGGTCTTAGAGCTGTGTTTCTAACCCATCCTGGCCCCTGCAGGGAGAAGAGCCCGCCCTCTGTTAATGGTGAAGACTGGCATTGTTAAGGTCAGGCTCTGAATTTCATTATTTGGCATTTTAACCAAAAAATATCCCCCCAGAACTCAATTTCCTGGCAGAAATAAAGAAGGGGATGAAAGAAAAAGGGGGGGGGGACTTTATTTAATAATAAAATTTGGGTCCTATAACGTGGACTTTTGAAAGAACTTATCCTACTCTGTTTGATGCATCAGTCTGGTTGCTTTTTTTCTTTTCTGTCTTCCCCATGAAGTGGTGAGCTCCGGGGGGAGGAGCTGTGGATGTCCTGTTCAGAGCTGCAATCCCAGCAGCTGGCACAGCGCCTGGCACCGAGGAGGCGCTCAGTGAACCTGTGTTGGATGAATGAATGCGTGGATGGGCGACCAGCATGCTTCTTGGACCAGGGCACCAAGAGAACGCTCCCCCCAGCCGGGGTGTCCACTGTGGCCTCCGTGAGTGGGGAAGGTCTTCTGTTCTTAGAAAGCCTCAGTGTTTTGGGACACACACACACACACACACACCCCTCTTTCCACACTCCCGTTTCCAGATCCCACCAGGCCAAGCCAGCGCGGTCTAGGAGCAAGTGTGCCCCACCCCCGTGCGGAAGGCTGACCTGGACCCTTCCAGGCTCCCGTTTCTGGGAGAGCAACCCTTCCACCCTCCATCTTCTGGAGGAGATGTTGCAACCACAGCCACGGGAAAGCTTTGAAAAGGATCACGTGACCTCCAGGGGGTTCTGGGGTCCCCTTGGTCCCCTTCTTGCTCCCTCTAGGGTGGCGGAGGGCTGGAGGGGATGCAGACACCCTCCACGCCCCTGGCCTCTCCTGGGTATTGTCTCGGCATCGGCTGACCCCTTGAATCCTGACGCTTCTGAGGGGCAACCACAGGCAAAGTGGTTTTCAAAGGAGTCAGGGCTCCCAGGTGGGATGGTCAGAATGAGCAAGTAAATGACACTTTTCTAGGCTGAGGAGTAAGACTGGGGAGCACAAGAGCCCCGCCCTTTCTCCTACAACACCCCACACGTTGGCTTGGCTTAGCTGGCCCTGTGTCTTGTACTCAAGGTGGGTGGAGTCCTGTCTCACTCCGGGTTCCCCCAAAAGCAGAGCCCGAGATGAGGGTCTGGGTACTGGAAACAGGAGCGAGGGAGTGGGAGATGGGGAAGGAGAGAGCCAACATCCGGGGAATTACGGAGCTGCTGTCACTGTGAGTGACGGGGCTGGGTCCTGCTCGACACCTCTGAGGGGCGGTGCAGAGCGCCTCCAGACTGTCCCTCTGAGGGGTGGGGAGCAGCATTCACCCCCCAACTTCCCTCCCCTGGGGCTGTGAACTCCCCAACTTCTGGGCTGCCCCGGCTGGAGAATGAGCCATTTCTGTGCCTGTGGAAAAGACCTGGGGCAGAGCAGGGGGGCAGTTCCCTGGCTTGTCCTGAGATGGGACGTGGCCAGCGTGCGTGGAACTGTGTGTGGGACAGGGACGTGGAAACCCGAGGGGGTGTGATGTGGGCACACGGTCCGTCATCAGGTACAAGTGCTAAGGATGGAAACAGAGTCCGTCTAGAATCGCGATCAGGACAGTGGGCTCTGAAGCCAGACTGCCTGGGCTCAACTTCCAACGCTGCTCTAGGGCGATGGGGGAGCTCCTTAGCCTCTGCAGCCCTCAGCTTCCTCATCTGTACAATGGGCACTTCCCAGTGCCTCAGTCCCGGAGGCAACCGATCGATGTTTCTCTCTCCCATACCCTTCCTCTCTCTCTAAAATCAATTAAAAAATATATATAAGAAGATGAAAGGCAGTTGGGGCCACACCAAATGGACCAGGAGGGAGCTGGCTACGTCGGGGACTTGGCCCCGGCTCCTGTTCGCTGCCCCCTCTCCTCAATGATTTACTGGGATCACTGGACACTCCCTTTGGCCCCCCACCCCCTCCTCCTCCCAGAGTCCTCCCCCATCTCCCTGGCCCCAGCCCCTCCGACGATTCTGCTTGTTAACCATAAACACAAATCCTGTTATCTCCCCTCTCTCCCAGCACTTGCCCCTTGATTTAAGCTGCCTTCCCTTCCCCTTTCATCAGCCCTGGGCCCCTCCTGCCGTATATCTTCCCGTTTATCTACTTCCCGGATCGATACGTGGGGCGGGGGGTGGGAGGTGGGGGGAGAGATGGCAGGCTGCCTGCTGGGCCTCCTGCATCCGCGCTTCTTCTCGGGCCAGTATTTCTTGTTAAGCTCCTGTCTGGCCGCGTTCAGTTTCTCATTAGGTTGCTGCCGGGCTGTGGCAGTATTTCTTGCTCCTGGGCGGCACAGCCGGGCGATCCCTAGTAATTCTTAAATGCGGGATGGAGAGGCGGATCTTGAGAGCGCGCCCCTGAATCCTTCCGGCTGTGGGGGGTGGAGGGACCCCGGGGAGCAGCTCCCAGGCCCGTCCTGGTGGGTCTCCGCGTCACATGGTGGGTTTGCCCCTGTGCCTTCTGCTGCTGCTGCCTCCTTGTGTCCTTGCAACAGGCTCCTAATGTCCCTTGGGGCCAATGATCCCATGCCACCCCAGGAAAGAGCCCCCCTCTGCCAAATCACCCCTATTCTTTTTTTTCTTTTTAATATATTTGTATTGATTTCAGAGAGGAAAGGAGAGGGAGAGAGAGAAACATCAACGATGAGAGAATCATTGATCGGCTGCCTCCTGCACGCCCCCTACTGGGGATGGAGCCCGCAACCTGGGCATGTGCCTTTGACCGGAATTGAACTCAGGACCCTTCAGTTCGACGCTCTATCCACTGAGCCAAACCGGCTAGGGCACCCCTATCTTTGGCTCCATTTGCTCGCCTGTGAAATGAGGTGGTTTCCTCTTTTTGTCTCCTTCATTTATTTATTGAACAAACATGTAACATGTAAAGTGTGTTTGTTACGTGCCAGATAGTCGTCTAAATACTTTCCAAATACGAACGCCTTTAAATTCTCCTAGCCACCCTACGACAAAGACACAAGTATCGTCTCTGTTTTATAGACGAGGAACCGTGGCACAGAGAGGCTAAGCAACTTGCCCACCGCCACACAGCTAGTAAGTGGCAGAGCCAGGGTTCGAACCCAATCACTGGCTCTAGAACACATGCTCTTAAGAGGCGGCTCTTCTTGATGGCCTTGTGGCCTCCATCTAGTTCCAAAATGCTGCTACGGTCCATTCCTGTAATTTTCACTAGTTATGGTCTATCAAGCAGTCACACACACACACACTGAATTAGCGAATACCGTCCATTGCTCCTAGGGGATCTCCGGGGTTAGGTTCCTGACTGCCCGTGGTCACAGCGTTTTCCCCAACTGCTCAACACATAGCCTTGTTTTACGTGTGTGCTGCTTCAGGACGCCTGAGTTAATATATATCGTTGATTCATTAACATTGGACGCAGGGCCAGCAGCGCTCTAATTCATGCCCGAACGGAGGTTCTCTAACACACACGTTTCTTCCGGAAGGCACGTGGCGGCCTGCGTGCGTTTAGGAACACTACACAGCCCTTCAGCCCTACTCCCCGGGGCTGTTTTAAACCGCAGAATCAATCAACGAAACAAAAGCACAAAAACAACAGCAGCGGAGGCGCCAATGAAAAGCGTATGGATGCGAAAAACGTGGCTCCCGAGAGACCACAGAAAGGACACCAGTTTACGGTCTGAGAGCTGGACCCGGAAGCCCGGTGGCACCTTGCTTGGCCTCAGCGGGGAACTGTCTCGCTGGGTGACTCGGTTTCTTTTTGCCGCTCTGCGCATGTTCACCGGTGACCTTGAGTACTGGTTTGGGGTTCCAGATACATTTCAGCGAGTAGGCAACATGCTCACAACCCAGGACGCGCAGGTCTCTGCTTCCTAAGAGTCCTCCCAGGTCTGTCGTGCAGGTTTGTCTAGTTTGAACCACGGCTAAGACGTGTGGAGCCACGCGAGTCCTGTGTAGGCCTCCGTCATCTGGGAGTTGGGGGGCCCCGGCTGGTACTGATGGTGTGATTTTGTTGCATTTAGATCAACTGGTGCCTACATTCAGATGTCATGTTTTAAGTCGTGGGCTTTCTCCCTCCCTCCGTCTCCTCACCCCCCTCCCCCGCCCCCCATCTTTCTCCCTCTGTATTTTCTAACCAGCAGAGCTATTCCTCCTGCCCTCTGGGAAGCTGACAGTGGGAGCAGATCTACAGCATCCCTGCCGCGATCTAAGGGCTGCCGCAGTGCACAACTGCCTCCAGGGAAGGCACCGCAGGGTGTAAAACTTCCCACTTCATCCTCAACGCAGGTCTTCGCGGATGGCTCCTGACTTTCCCCAAATCCTCCCAGAGCAGCAATTTTCAAACAAGAGGGGTCGGCGTCCCTCCTCCCAGGGGACATGTGGCCATATCTGGAGACAGTTTTGGTTGCCACGACCAGGGAGGGATTTGCCGCTGACATCTGGGGGGTGGGGCGGTGGGGTGGAGACCAGGGATGTCATTCGACATCCCACAATGCACAGGGCAGGCCCCACTATCAACAATGACCCAGTCCAAACTGCCGGCTGAGAAGCCCTGTTGCAGAGGGAGCTGCTTTGTGGGGCTTTGGTGTTGGAGTTGCATTCATTCAGATTTTTGAAAAGGTGGCGTCGGAACATTATTTGTCCTGGGTGCTGAGATTTCTGGGCGTCCCCTTAGATTTTACACTCAAGGCGCATGCCTCGCTCCCCTCACCCCTCTTCTGGCCCTGCTGCTCCCTGCAGTCGGCCCTCCACAAATATTGTTTTGAATGAATGGAGCGCCCACCTGTGAGACAGATATTTGCATATGTGTTGCTCAGACGAGGACATGGAGACTTAGGGAGGTGCAGCAACATGCCCAACACACAGGGATGCATCCAAGGGTTGTCCTTCCCCGAAGCCTGGGCGTTTGCTCAGCTGCCTGTCGTCCTCCCTGCCTCTGAGCATCCTAACCTGGGTCCTCTGAGGGTGGAATCTCCGAGGAAAGGTGAGGAGAGAGGAGAGAACGTTCTAGAATCGGAGAGGGCTGACCCCGTGTTCCAGGCATCCGGATGGAGAAACATGACCAACGCAATGGAGGCGAGACGACCCCCCTGCCTCTGTCACTCACTGAACATTGTCCCCCAACCACGGGGCTGACAGAGACGGATCCCCCGGGCGCACCGCACAGCTAAGCTTTCTCAGGCGTCTCGTCTCGTCCTGTCGCGTCTCCTGGGGAAGGGAGGGAGGCGGCCGGTTTGCTTGGGAATGCTGGTGGGTAATTTTCTAATGTCCCTTCCGCCATTACGGAGGCTTTGCTTCAATCTCTTATCATATGTAATTCCTAATGATTTCTCTGTTATGTCCTGTTTTATTAAAGCGTCATTGAACTATACCCTATTGATTTAGATTTCACAGACAATTGAAATTTAAATTGACTCCAAATTGAATGTCTCCATGTAATCTCTGTTCTGCAATAAAGATAGACAAAAGGCTTCTATTTTTGATAACAACTTATACTGGAGGCACATTTTAATTTTGGGAGGGAAGGGAAATAAAAAAGTGACAAGAGTCTTGACTTTCTTTGAAAAGTGGCTGATGGTTCGGGGCCTGGGATTTTTTTGTTTTGTTTTTTTTTTCCTCCAGGGCACGATGCCAGAGCTGAAGAATTCTGGAATGCCTGGGCTCGCTCCCCGATGAGAATGGGAGGCGATCTGGGGGTGACCTATGAATGAATGAATGAGGTGACCCATCCACACAGCTGTCCCTTTGTCCAGTGAGGACAGCGTGTTTGGAGTGCCGGGGGCAGAGGGCAGGAAGGAGTGAGGGAACTCGTCCTGCTGTGGCAGGCATGACTCCAAGCTCATGCAGGTGAGGGTTGGGCCTAGAGAGCCATCGTGGAAAAAGGAGGGAAGTGCTTCATTGTAGCCGACTACAAGGTGCTGTCATTTAATATCGGTTCCCATCCAACCCGAGCCTTTGTGGCGATGGTCATTCTTGTGGCTTCTTTCCCTTCTCACCAGTGATGGAGGACAGCAGTGGGGCCACGGGAGGGACAAATGGGAGAGGAAAGAAGGCATCGCCCGGTGAGTTCTCTATTCCTTATGAGATAGATTATCCAGAATGGGGAGAATCCATGAAGCGCCTATCAGGGCCTGGGGAGGAGCTGAACTAGTCACAGCCTTGAGATCCTTTCAGAACAGCTCTCCGTGTGAGCAATCATTGCTTGTAGAGCAGCGGTTCTCAACCTATGGGTCGCGACCCCTTTGGCGGTCGAACGACCCTTTCACAGGGGTCGCCTAAGACCATCCTGCATATCAGATATTTACATTACGATTGCTTGGCCCGTGGCCCCCTCCTCCATGGTCAATACTAGCAAACTAGCATCTTCAAACCGCTCTCTCCCTTTTGCTCTGATCTCTACGCCCATCCTCCCATTTCCATGTGACTTTGACCTTCCTGCCTTCCTCTCGTCACAGTGGATAACTGATCCAGAATAATCTTCCCATCCCAAGACCCTCAATGTAATCACACCTGCAGATTCCCTTTTGCCACATAAAATCCTGGGGATTAGGACATGGGCATCTTCGGAGGAGCCATTTTTTTGTCTACCCAAGAGGACTTGAAATTTGCATATGGCAGCGACTCCTTTTAGCCATAGTCCTGCCTACTGTTTGCTGCTCCCAACAAAACCCAGTGGCAGCAGACTGTGGAGATGAGAGCAGGAGGAGGGACTTAAGCTCCTGCACCCCCCCCCCCCCGCCCCGGCTTTCCCTCATCAAGGGGACTTCGTGCTCCCAGTGCCCAGGAGGGAGCTGGGTCGGCGGGGCCTCTGAGCTCTGCAGATGAAACTGAAAAACCGCTCTGAGATTCTCCGTTTTTCACAGCTTCCCCTGTCACGGAGAAATGGCAGCACCACTCAGGCGGAAGTGGGGAAGTATTTATTTTTACGGGGGGCTGAAGGACCCAGGGTCCGTCAAGCAGCGGATGGGACTGAACAAAGGCTACAGATTGGACTCATTCATTCAATAAAAACCCACTGATGTCACCGTGAATTCCTCGCCCAGTGTAGTAGCCAGAAAAGCGCCCACCGCACCTCATCTCCCCCATCCGCCCTTTCCATCTCGTCTTATCCTGTCCGTTACAGCCTCTCCCACGTTGTAATATATCATTCCTCTCCACTCTCCGGCATTCCATTCGGTGCTGTTCACACAATTCCTTTCCCTCCCCTCCCGTAGATTCTACCCCCACTCAAATGTCATCTCCGCTCACCCTCTTCACATTCCTCACGCTTAGAAGTATTTACAATTTATGCCTCCAGGAGGCCAAGCCCGGAATATTTCAGGATGAATGAGCCACCGGCCCTGATTTGGGGGAGAGAGAACACATGGTTCACCGGGTGCCTGCTCTCACCTCCCTGCGGCGTCCTTCAGCTTCTCTCTGAGGCCGGGGGCAGGAGGATCCGGTGGCGGTCCAGTTGCGGATAAGCGGGACTTGGCTGCCCATTTGGATGCTGGGGTGGGGCATACTGCAGGTGCTCACTGCAGAAGAAGAATACATGGTTGGCCATCAAATCCCCTCGCAGACCTTACCCCCCATCCTTGAGCAATGCTCAGGCCAGTTTCCTGGGTTTGCACATTAGTTCTCCCGGGGGACCGGGTTGGGGGAGGGAGGGCGCCTTGCCAAGGGCCTAGTGCAGTGATGGCGAACCTATGACACGCGTGTCAGAGGTGACACGCGAACTCATTTTTTTGGTTGATTTTTCTTTGTTAAATGGCATTGAAATATATAAAATGAATATCAAAAATATAAGTCTTCATTTTACTGTGGTTGCAAATATCAAAAAATGTCTCTATGTGACACGGCACCAGAGTTAAGTTAGGGTTTTTCAAAATGCTGACACGCCGAGCTCAAAAGGTTCGCCGTCACTGGCCTAGTGTCTCAGGATGGGCCCGAAAGTCTGTGGGACTGAGCGGGGTTCGCTCCCCACTGCCCTCTGCTTCGTGGGCTGGGTTTCTTTCCCTAACACGACGCCCCTCCCCCTTTACCCCACCCGTCTCCAGGCACATCCTCATTGTCCGTGCTCCCAGGGGATTCCCGCACACGCACATACATAATCCAGACTTGAGTGTGTCCGGACTCACTCATGCTGGCTACTTATTTGATCTGCCGCTGAGATCTCCCAGGTGCTGGGACCCCAAGTCCACCCTGAACCCCTGGAGAGGCAGCTGCCATGCCTTCTCTCTGTGGCTGTCCCTGCACCCCCAGTCTTCTGGGGGCTGTATCCAGCTTGCCCTTGAGTCTCCAGGGTTTCGGGGAGTTAGAAGCACCTGGCACATCATTGTAGCTTAATACACGAATCAATCCTCGTTAGGGCTTGAGTGGCCATTAGCTTCATTATCCTGCTACAGAGGGCTGGGGAAGTTTTAGGATGCCTAAGCGGGGAGAGATCCAGGGGGGTGTAGACTCCAGCCCTCATTTGTGGACAGGACTACGCCCCGAAAGAAGGTGGTCTTGAGGAGGGGGTCTTCCACGCTGGCTGCATTTTAGATCCACTGGGGGAGCCTTAAAAATATTGATGCTGGGCCCCATTCAGAACTATGGATGCAGGACCGCTAAGAGGGGGGGACCCAGACATGGGTGCTGTTAGACAAGCCTCCAGGTAGGTTTCATGTGCAGCCAAGGAGGTCTGAAATGTCATTTTTAATCTCTGGAGTCAAGGAACGTCCGAAGCTTGGCCATCAGAGCCTTGCCGCACAAGGATGCTTAGTTGATAGCAAGTTCCCTGAGATCTCGGACTTTCTGGTACCCAGCAGCGTGGGCTTGAAAACAGTCTCTCGTCACCTCCATCCTGCGTCACACTGGTGGGCGCGGCGTCTCCCATGGCCTCCCAGCCACCCCGTGGGTCCGTGTTCAGGCTGCCTGTAGACTTCTGCACTTAATATCGCTCTTTAAATGGAATTGTAAAGCCCGCTTCTCTCGTTCCTTCCTCAGTGTGTTCTAAAGCAGTGATGGCGAACCTATGACACGCGAACTCATTTTTTTGGTTGATTTTTCTTTGTTAAATGGCATTTAAATATATAAAATAAATATCAAAAATATAAGTCTTTGTTTTACTATGGTTGCAAAGATCAAAAAATTTCTATATGTGACACGGCAGCAGAGTTAAGTTAGGGTTTTTCAAAATGCTGACACGCCGAGCTCAAAAGGTTCGCCATCACTGTTCTAAAGTAATCTCATGAGAATGTGGGTTTGATAGTCTACCTGTATTTTTTTCTTAAAAGCATATTGATGGATTGGTTGATTTCAGAGAGGAAGGGAGAGGGAGAGACAGAGAGAAACATCAATGATGAGAGAGAAGCACTGTTCAACTGCCTCCTACATGCCCCCTTGTGGGTATGGAACCCACAACCCAGGCGTGTGCCCCGCCCAGGAATCGAACCGTGACCTCCTGGTTTCTAGGTCGATACTCATGCCAGTCGGGCTCTACCTGTATTTTTTTCTCACACACAAACACATAAACATGTACCGACGAGAAATGAAAAATAGGTTCATGTCTCTGCTACTTCAAAGCACGTGGCCAACGACTAGCTGTGCTAAGCTGCTCTTTGGAAGAGAGTGTTTCTCTGTTTCCAAAAGATTTTCACAAACAAAATGACTGTGAACAGTTTAAAAAATGGCCCAGCTCTGTCCACGTGGGTCTGAGGTGTTGTTCTTCTTTCAGGGGAGCCCCTGGGGGTGGAATCTGTGTCACTTCCTTGTTTTGGTATTTGCTTCAGGTCACAGATCAGTTTCACCCTGAAAACTCCATTTAAGTAGAAACCTGAGTTGTCATTAAGAACCCTCAAAATATTAACACCTCAGACCCATGCATTGCATTCTGGGAAATTCATAGGAAGGAAATACTTCAGAGACAATAGTTTACATACAAAAATGTAAAAGGCGGGGATCTGTACAGATATGAGAAAGACTCATCTACCTAAGTCTTCAGTCACAGAATGGCCAATTCGTTTTGTGTGTACGTTCAGTTTAACAAAAGGTATGGATTATAAGGTCAGGGGCCCTAGAAGATTCTAATGTTTATGGATTCTCATCTTCACACCCCACCACTTGGCACAGAGCTAGGCACAGATTAGACCCTGGAAAACACCTGTTAGAGGCTGAACTGATTTATTAACACGACGGTCACAGACTTTATAATGACACGGAAACCCGCTCAAGGTTAAGTGGAAAAACCGGGGTGCAATATTAAACCTGAAGCATCGTCACGTCTCTATGAACATATGCATTGGCCTTGTATACGCAAAAACAAGGGATGGGCGGTGTATCGAGGCTACAGAATATTCTGCAGCTACTGGAATGATGTTTGCAGATGACAGTCGTGCTAGGATATGATGTTAAGTAAAAAAAGAAAGCAGGAAGTAAGCGGCCACATGCAGTACAACTCCAGTTTGCCTGTATGCATATTCTGATAACATTATATATTACATATTATTTAATTATTTAATCATAAGTCTATAATAACAAATATTACAAACATAAAAATATTTATACATTATTAATTTAATATTAAATATGTGTTTTATATATTTTATATGTAGGTATATATTGTTTGATTTTATGTGTGTGCATATATGTATGTACATATATGTGCACACACATGTATACACATACACACACTCATAAGCATGAAAATGATCCCCCCACATGAACAGCTGCTTTATTTGGGGAGACGGGGATAGGCTATGTTTTCTTCCCTCCATGTTTCATCTTCTGCAATTTTCCAAATCTCCTCCTACCCGAGCTAGTGTTACTTTTATCATCAGGACAGAGAAGAACCCCTGGGTACTTTGTAGACAGAAGAGTGTGGGGTGGGCGGGGGAGCGCGCAGCCTTGGGGGACGCCGGAGCAGGAAGGTCTGTAGTCACATCGCATCAGCTGGGGCAGACTGATTCCGCCCAAGTCCAAGTCCGCGGGCCTCCTGGGGCAGGAAGTGGTGGCGGGGCAGGAGCGGGTGTGTGTGTGTGTGGGGGGTGGGGTGGGTGGGCGTGCACTCCCTGGGCAGCCGCTGTCTCCTGCGGGGACAACTTGTGGAGCAGCAGCCCAGGGCCCCTGCGGAACTCCTGGGGAGGAATGCGCCTTCCCCTAATTTGCCGGGTCCCTCCAGTTGCTAAGAATGATCGACAGTAATTAAAACTAAGCTAATAACCTCCTCACTCTTGACATTTCTATGGGGTTTTGTTCACCATTATCTACATATAGATTAAAAATTGTAATTGGACTGGCGATCGGGTTAGGAAAATCAACCACCTTCCAACTCGTCGTTTGCCAGGGACTGACACTTTGAAATTTTATTTAATCTGAGAAAATTGAGTTGAACTCTGGCACCCTGGGAGGCGGAGAAAAACACACAGCATTTATCCGCAAGGATCAATGTTAGCTAAGAAAATATTCCTGCTCCCCGCAGGAAGAGGTGGGGTCTAGGCCAGAGGGGTGCTGGGAGCAGCTCTGTGGCCACAGCAGACTGGAAAGTGGGGTGGGAGACCCCTAGACGCAGCTGCAGAGGGGGAGGGAGGTTTAGGGAAACCAAGGTGACCGCCCCAAGAAAATTCCTGTGTCATTTCTTTTGCCTTTTTAAAAAAAAAATGTTTTTATTGATTTTTAGAGAGAGAGGAAGGGAGAGGGATAGAGAGAAACATCGATGAGATGAGAGAGAAACTAATAGATGGGCTGCCTCCTGCACACCCCCTACTGGGGATGGAGCTCACACCCCCGGCCATGTGCCCTCACTGAGAATCGAACCAGTGACCTCTTGGTTCCTGGGTCAACACTCAACTACTGAGCTACACCGGCCGGGCCCTGTAGCATTTCTTAAGGGCTTGGGCTGCCTAATCCCACTGAGCTCCCCTACGCTGTTGAGTGATGTTACTGGTTTATAATCCCATGACTCCAGGCCCTGCAAGGCTGTGGCTATGGAGTCCTACCTGATATTCTTCGGGTCTCTGCGAGATGGAGGTGCTGGCCCCCCTCCCTGGGCCTACGGGGCAGGGTGTCTACTTCTATGAATCTGCGCTCTGGGAACCTAGAGTGTGAGGAGTCTGAGTCAAGGATTAGAATACCGACTTCGGAAGGCGGTGTTGTCAGACCTGCCCAGCTGCCCCTTCCATGGAGTGACTCATCTGTCTAAATTGAAACCCTTAGATACTAATCCTTAGCCCATGTCCCCAAGGGGATGGCCAGCCTAAGAAGGTTTCTGTCCAATACCCCTGTGAGGAGGATATTATGACTGCCGTCTATGAATGTGGACACTGAGGCTCAGAGAGGTTGAGAATCCTGCTTAAAGACACACAGCTTCCATTCAAAGCTGGTGGACTCTGAAGCCTGTGCTCCCACCCTCCCTTCTCCAAGCCTTCATCTTATTTAGGAGGGAAAACCTGGATGGGAGGCAGGTGCAGGCCCCACCCCCCCACCCCCCGGGGTGGCCCATCCCTTGCTCCTTCCCTCCTCGGGGTCACAGCAGGTCACCTTCTCACTGTGGAGGCACAACAGCCCGTGTCCTTGGCGGCCTCGCGCATTCGCTGAGCTTGGCCGACCAGCGCGAAGGCTGGGTTGTCAACCAGGAGATAGAAAGAAGGAAAAAGCAATTTCTTCCATTTCTTGGCTCAATCCTAAGCAGTCAATACCGTTAACAGTAAATCAAATATCAGGACTGCATTGACCCAGGGAAAGGACAAGGAGAAAAAAATTCCAGAGCAGAATTCGAAAAGTAGAAAATCGCATTCAGCCAGAGGCACAAGTCCTACCTGGGCGCCTGAACCCACAGTGGCAGCAGCAGCAGCAGCAGCCCGAGACCCAGGCGCCCCCGCCAGCGGGGCCCCCAACACTCCTGCTTAATGCGTCCCTGTTCTTTGTAGATTCAGGCGACAAGAGGCCGCTAGAATCAGGGCTGAGGATTGCTGGTCTGAGAGCCTTCGGATTGGGGTCTCGCTCTACAATCCTGGGCAGGGTTGGGAAAGGATATTTGCAGAAAATGGCTTTTGGAGACGGTCCCCTTTCAACCCTCCACCCCTCCTTGCACGGCCCCCCTTAAAGGAGAGAGGTGCCCACACTAGCCTCCAGCTACTGCTCTGAGAATGTGCCCCCCACCAACCTCCTGGGCAGCTAGGAGCCGCCAGCTGGCCATTCCTCCTCCCCTTGACTCCCTTCTCAAGCTTCATTCACTGTACTCGCCCTGAAGACAGCCGGCCACCTGCCCAGCAAGCCCACTCAGCAACCAAAGGGCTTCCTGAGACCCGGGAAGGAGCAACACCACCCAGTGGAACTCAATGGAATCTTCTTCCAGGCAAATATCAGAGACATGTTAAGTCTTTGCCTATGAAGGAGCCTGGGGACTTGTCTCACACTCAGTGTCCCTCCTTGAGGCCCTTGACGGGGACACCTGCTGGTTTGGCCTCTCCAGCATCTGTTCCCCTTTGTGGTAGCTGCACCCCACTTTCCGGAAGAAGTCCCCTGGCATGCCCAGTCCACCAGTTTGAGTGGGGCTGGCTTCCCATCCCCCATCCCTGGAAGCAGGCACATGAACCAGGCCTGAGCCAATCAGAGCACGCCTACCCTCTGCCTTCAGTGATTGGTTCAGTGCTGGGACTCATGAGCCCATCTAGCCAATGAGAGTCAGACCCAGGATTTTGGTTTGGACTGTTGGCGTTAACAGTCAGAATAGGTTAAGATAAGCTGCAGTGACACACAGCCCCTACATTTTAATTAGGGTGGCTCAAATCTTAGTGGCACAAAACAACAAAGATTGATTTCGTGTTCACACTGCTCAGGCTGGTGGGGGCTCTGTGCCTGTCTCCCTCATTCAAAGATACAGGCTGATGAAGACTCCACCCTCTAGAACAGTGGTTCTCAACCTTCCTAACGACCCTTTAATACAGTTCCTCATGTTGTGGTGACCCTCAACCATAAAATTATTTTCGTTGCTACTTCATAACTGTAATTTTGCTACTGATATGCTATATGTGTTTTCCGATGGTCGCGACCCACAGGTTGAGAACCGCTGCTCTAGAATATCATCAGGTATCATAGCAGGGGGAATGGGACATAGGATCAGATGGGTCTGACTTCAAATTCTGACTTTGTTGCTTAAAGCAAGGGGCCTGCCTGGTACATAGATATAGCTCAGACAGTATCGATTTCCCCCTTGTTTGATTTCTTCAACCCTTGTTGATTATATGTCCAAACTGGATTTTCAGGGCTTGGCTCAAACGCTGCCTCTCCATGAGTTCTCAGTACTACCTCATTGTCCAACGAACACCTTCCACCATCTTAGTATAGAGGGGAGCACATAGTAGGGGCTGTCCTCTGTGTACCTTCAGTGTCTAGCAAAGGCCCAAGCACTTAGTAGGTGCTATTCTCAGTGCCTCCAAGGTGCTTTGCAATGTCAGGCACATAGTAGGTGTTCTTTGAAACCATCCCTGATGCTGGCCCAGGGCCAAGCACATAGTGTGTCCTTTCCTTGTGTCCCCAGTTGCAGTGTTCCTAGCTGTGCATCTCCTGGAGGTTATCCTCTAAACACCTTCCCAGCCTCTAGCTTCTTGCACCTTGGACCTGGAGTTTGTGACCAGGAGTTGCCACTAGGGTATAACTTGCTGAAATGGTTGGGGTAGGGTGAGGGGGCATAGCAGGGGTAGTCCAGCACTGCGCTGCCCTCAGGGCACTGTGAGCAGGGACTTGGCTCATGAATTTTTCTCCCAGCCCCAGACAAAGAGGTAAGACTAAGTCATTGGTGATGCGGTTTCCTTGGCAACTCTTTGCACTGGAGAGTGGGAAAGAGTGGGGGAGGGAGGAGGCTGAGGGAAGGGGGGCAATTGCTGGGGGAGGAGATGGAGGGGAAATTCCCCTTTAAAACGAGGGGAATTATTTGGCTTCCTTCTGGGCAAGTGAAGGGAGGAGTCTACTTGGTGCAGGATGGAGGCTGGTCTGGGTGGGATGCCCTGCCTCTCAGGTTTCCTCCCAGCCGGTCTGAGAACATCCAGAGGACTGGGTTCGATTCCCAGCTCTCCTTCTAACTTGCTGTGTGACCTTGTGCAAGTTACTCTCCCTCTCTGAACCTCCATTTCCTCTCCTTTAAAATGAGGATAGTAATCCACAGGATGGCTGTGAGGATTAGATGACTGTTTTGTGTGAAGTGGGAGGTAAATATAGGGATAGACTATTCTTCTCTTATTTTATGAAAGCGTGGGGAGGTGAAGTGTTTTCAAAGTTGCCTGGTTACAGAGTTGCCAGATTTACAAGAACAAAACACAAGAAAACAGGGCCCCCACCTAAATCTGAAATTCATCAACAGCGAATGGTTTTTTAAAAAGGTGTATGTGCCATGTAATGTTTGGGACATATACTACACAGTACTTGTTCTTTCTCTGAAATTCAAAATGACCAACGTCCTGTATTTTCACTGGCAACCCTCCCCAGGTTTTGAGCTTGACGGTGCTTGCTTTTACTGGCAAATGAAAGTGATGATAATTGTCACCTAGATTTCTTGAGGGCCTAATACATGCCAGTGTTTTCTGAGTCCTGCTGCCGACTGCCCAGTGTTGGGTGGCCCGCAG
>NW_005871439.1:294987-341909 GCF_000147115.1 Myotis lucifugus | reverse complement strand
ACCACACAGTGTCACCCTCGGCCCGTAGTACCCTGGGTGGTGGCAGTGCCACTGGGAGCGAGCGGCCCATTCATCACGGCGTGGTCGCTGCGCGCAGACAATGCGGGGAGCGGCCCTTGCCCGCGCGGCTGGCTGTCGGTACAAAGGATGCGCTGTTAACACGTGTACGGTAATGGGCTCCCCCACGGCCTCTTCCCGGGTTGCCCGCTCCTAGCCTGACGGATGGCCCCAGCCATCCATCTAAATTATGTCATGGGCGATGAGCATCCTCCTCTGTCCGGTCCGCCTTGCCGGCCAGGGCCAGGCTGGGCCTCATGGGGCTGGGGCCACCACGGTTACCCTCCACTCTGGGGCAAGAACCCCGCGGAGTAGGCACCTACTGTGTGCTAGGCCCCCGATGCGGACTCCTTGATTTTCATTCCAACCCATTTCTCAGAGGAAGAAACTGAGGGTGGAAGCTGGGGAGTCTTTATTCTTGGGTCACACAACTCCGGGGATGGCTTTGTCCTATAACGTTACGGAGATAGGATTCACATACCATAACATTCACACACGTTTACGATGCACCGTTCAGTGTTAGAATATGGTTGTGCCACTATCATTACTATCTGATTGTAGGACATTCTTAGTGCCCTCACAAGAGTCCCCCGACCTGTGAGCTGTCATTCTCTTGTCCCCTCTCCCCTTAGCTCCTGGCAACCCCTAATCCGCTTTTTGTCCCTATGGATTTGCCTATTCTGGACGTCGCCTATACATGGAACCATATCACCTGCGGCCTTTTGGGACGGGCTGTGTTGTAGCGTGGGTCAGTGCTTCGTTCCGTTTCATTGCTGAATAGTATTCTGTTGTACTGACGCACTACATTTTGTTTATCCATTCACCTGTTGACGGACATCTGGGTGGTCTCCACTTTTGGACTCTTTTGAAGAATGCTAGCCTGTCTTCAAAGTGGCTGCATCATGTCACATACCCACCTGCCACCTAGGAGGGTTTTGACTTCTCCCCATTCTAGCCAAAACTTGTTATTGACTTTTTTTTTTTAAAAAAGTATTTCTTTATTGATTTCGGTAGCTCACTGTGTTTTTTAAAAAAATATATTTTTATTGATTTGAGAGAGGAAGAGATAGAAACATCAATGATGAGAGAGAATCATTGATGGGCTGCCTCCTGCAGGCCTCCCACTGGGGATCTGAGCCAGCAACCCAGGCATGTGCCCTGATCAGAATCGAACCCGGGACCCTTCAGTCCACAGGCCGACGCTCTATCCACTGAGCCACACTGGCCAGGGCTCATTGTGGTTTTGATTTGCATTTCCCTGATGGCTAACGATTTCAAGCATCTTTTCTGTGCTTCTTGGCCATTTGTATGTCTTCTTTGGAGAAATGTCTGTTCAGATTCTTGGCTCATTTATAAAAAGTTAGGCTGTCATTATTGAGTTGTAAGGGCTCTTTATATATTCCGGACACAATGCCTTATCTGATCTGGGATTGGCGGATATTTTCTCCAGTGTGTGGGTTGTCATTTTGCTTTCCTGAGGCTATTGTTTGCAGCACAGGCTTAGATTTTGGTGGAGTCCAGTGTCTCTATTTTTCCGGTTGTCACTTGTGCATTTCATGTTGGGAATGAAGACTCAGAACGCAGCTCCGTGGGACTGTGAAGTTGGTGCTCTTTGGCTGAGCTCAGGGGAGGGGCACTCGACCTCCCACGGGGATCTGGCCAGGGTTTGGTGGTCCTCTCAGGCTGGGGAGGGTGAAGCTGTGGGGCAGACCAATGACCCTGGAGTCAAACGCATTTGGCCTCCAATCCTGGCAAGGCAGTTGCTTTTCTTGGTGACTGGGGCAGGTCATTCAATGCCTTTGAACCTCAGTTTATCCATCTGTACAATGGAGATAGTCACGCCTACCCTTGGGGTTGCTGTGAGATTAAATAAGGGGGTGCCAGCACAAGGAATATGCTTAATGAACGTAGCGAGGGTGACGATGGCCTCTAGGTTCCCCAAGGAGGAACCCCAGGTCCCTCACCCCCAGCATGCTGCAGGGCGCTGGGTACAGAGACACACACCTGCCTTCAGATGACAGGTATCAGGACACATGGCTGGGAGGCCCTGAGCCTTCATCCAATGGATTTTTCTCTGGAGCCTGAACACCAAGCATAGTTACCCTGAGTCCTGCTGAAAACTAGGAGGGCAGCAGAGAGAAGTGGAGGCACCATTAGACCTTAGGCAGAGGGCACGGAGGTGGTTGAAGTCTAGCCATGGCCTTCTCTTGGCCTCCCCTGGCTCCCAGGGCCTTTCTGTCTGCCCTGGGAGTTTAGAGGTTGGTAAAGACCTGGATCTGGAAGAGAAATCTGAAAGGGAGGTGTCATCACTCCTAGACTACGAATGAGCTCAGAGAAGTAAAGCCACTTGATGGAAGGCACACAGCATCTGTGTTGAAAAGTAACACAGAGAAGGGCTCCTTGCCCCCAGGCCTCAGAGTCTTCAGGCATTGCCCTGGGACATGCCCCAGACAGTGGACTTTCTCCATGTGGGGTCATGACTTCGGGAAGGCCCCTACCCACAATGCACCTGCCCTGCTCCCCATGAGGACAAGAGGCTTTGGAGCCACACAGATCTGGGCTGGGATCCAGCAACACTGATTACTCCCTGACCCTCGGTCTCTTCATCTGTCTGATAGGGATACTTGCTCCTGCCTCTAGGGTGGCTGTGAATAGAAAACGGGGGCTGAGCCTCGTACGAGCTTAGTACGGACCTGGCCCCCAGTGAGCGCTTGGTAACTGAGACTATTACGAGGATTATTGATAATACAGGTGAAGGTTTTGCAACAGATGCAGACTAGGAACTCACACTAGGGAGGACTGGGGTGTGGTGGCCAGACCATTCCCCCAACCCCTGGGCCCCCAGGCACGGGCCTGAGCTGGTATTTCTAGGGCAGGGGGAGCTGAGAGCGCTGTCCGCTGGCGGACGGAGGTGGACAAAATTGATTCTGGCCCGGAGGCCGCAGGTGGCAGGCCAATTGCTGAATGCAGAGCTGCAGGAGATGAGCGGACCTCAGGTCATGACTCTGCTGACCCCAGGCAGCGCCGGATCAG
Source organism: Myotis lucifugus (assembly GCF_000147115.1). Taxonomy (NCBI): domain Eukaryota; kingdom Metazoa; phylum Chordata; class Mammalia; order Chiroptera; family Vespertilionidae; genus Myotis; species Myotis lucifugus. The sequence continues at coordinate 338,819 of NW_005871439.1, read as the reverse complement.
GCTGGCAGGCGGGCTGGGCTCCTGTCCTAAAGCCGGCCAGACAGATAGACTGACAGGCAGGCAGACAGGCCCACATCCACGCCACTTGGGGAACATCACCCATTTCTCATGGGTGCTGCCTCCTGCCTCTGTTGCATCCTTCCAGAAATTTCTTTTCCTGGCTCTTGCTTCTCCCTGTGATCACCGGGGCCTAGCTCAGAGCAGGCGCCCGCTCACATCTGCTGGGGGCTGGGTGGGCGGGCGGGGTCTCTTCAGAGATGAGGGTGGAACTTTGAAACTTAGCCCACTGACCAGTTCCCCAAGCTGTGGCTGTGCATGGTGTGAGGAGGGTGCCGGCATCCCGGGCTGTGTCCACACAGTCTTGTCCTGCCACGTGTGGCTTCATGTGGAGACACTCAGGAACAAGGTCATGGCGGGGTCAGAGGAGCAGGCTCTGGGTTCAAATCTGGGTCCACCGCTTCCTTGCTGGATGCACCGAAGCCATGAGGGGAGAGTGACTTATCCGAGGACACACAGCGAGTCCATGTAGAGCCAGGCCTGGAACCCAGGGCCAGAGTCCCCGTTCCCTCCATGGTAGGTTGATGTCATCTGCACAGTGAGGCCTGGCTCATTGCTCTCTCCAGCGCCTGGTGGCCTCAGGCGTCCCTTGGCTTGGAGAAGGCCTTCTCCCTGTGTCTCCACATCCTCCTCCCTCTGTACATGTCACGCCGAGTCCAAATGTGCCCTGTTTATAAGGACACAGAATATTGCACTAGCGCCTGCCCTCATGGCCTCATGTTCACTCGATCATCTGCAAAGACCCTATTTCGAAACCAGGTCACATGCACAGGTAGCCAGGGTTAGCACTCCGGCATCATTTTGGGGGACACAAATGCGCCCATAATGAAATATACATTGGCAGTATTTTTGAGCACCATCTGTATGCCTGGCACATGGGACCAGAGCATGAGGGAGAGAGGTGGGGATGGAGAAGCAGTAGCTAGAAGTGGGCACCATCGAATGACTGAGGACTGAGGGTGAGGGGAGGTGAAATATGCCGCTGGGCCTGCAGCGGGTGCACCAGGAGACGGGCCTGGAGAGGAAGGTGCAGCTGATGGTGCAGCGTCGAGTGCCAGGTGCTGGAGTTAGGAACTGAACCACTCAGACATTCTCAGGAGTCAACAGTAGTCTCAGGTTGATGAGCTTGGGAGCTGTGGAGCGATGTTGGTTGGTTTGTTTGGAGTGGGGAGTCTGTGTTCTGGAACTCAGCTCATCTCCAGCTTTCATTTTACAGGGAAGAACCGGAGGCTCTGAGGGGGGCAGTGACGCTCCCGGGGTCACACAGCCAGCAAGGGTCAGGAGGGCCACTGGAAGGAGGCTCTTCTTGCTTCCAAGTCTGAGAGCACCTGGCCAGGCCTGCCGTTATCAAAATGCTCATTCAGAACACAACAGCCATTACTGGTGACCATAGAAGCCGTTTGCCTGGTTTTGCTCATCAACATCTCCAAGGGGTTGGTAAATTCGCAACCAATTTCCAGGGATTCAAATGGAATTTCTAGGTAGTTTCCATTGAGATGCGGAGAAATGATCCCTAGTTGCCATGCGTATCCTATAAAGGACTGGGCCAAATATTCGTTCCTCCAGGGAGTGTTTACCGACCACCTACTGTGTGCCAGGCCACTGAGATGAGGGGCAGGAATTCAGAGATTTAAAAATGAAAGCTCTCTTGGAATCCCAAAATATTCTTGCTGCCTCACCTTATGGAGCGCAGGGTCTAATGGGGCAGACAGTCTCACACCTGGATAATCCGGATCCAGGTAGGATGACTGCAGCCAGACTAGGGGGCGCAGGGGAAGTGGCTGAGTAGCCTGGGAGGCAGGGCAGGCTTCCAGTGCTGAGTCTGAAGAAAAAAGTTGGGGAGACGAACAGGTGGGCATTCCAGGTGGGTGAAATGGCATGTGCAAAGGCTCAGAAGGATAGGGTTGTAGAAAGCCATAAAGTGCACCTGGCCATGAGGCTGGAGAAGTACGGGGAGGACAGGGGGAAAGATTAGCAAAAGCCTTGGAAGTTGTGGGCAGGAACTTGGGCTTTAGCTTGAAGGTAATCCTATCTAATAATAGACAAAGATTGAAACTGACCGTACCTTCGCTACGCCTCCCATTGGCTAATCAGCGAGATATGCAAATTAACCACCAACAAAGATGGTGGTTAATTTGCATACATAGGCGCAAAGCTGCGGAGTGAAGACTGAAGGCGGCTCCCGCCAGAGCCGAGAGAGGCTTGAACGTGCCTCCGGCCGGAGCGAAGGCCTGGCTCCCGGGTGCCGGAGGAAAACCGGTGCCGGCAGCCAGGGGAAGGGAAGGCCTATTGCACGAATCTTTTCGTGCAACAGGCCTCTAGTAGTGATCTATAAAAGGCTTTAGAGCAGCGGTTCTCAACCTGTGGGTCGCGACCCCTTTGGGGGTCGAACGACCCTTTCACAGGGGTCGCCTAAGACCATCGGAAAACACATATATAATTATATATATTTTTTTGTGATTAGTCACTATGCTTTAATTATGTTCAATTTGTAACAATGAAATCGGGGGTCACCACAACATGAGGAACTGGATTAAAGGGTCGTGGCATTAGGAAGGTTGAGAACCACTGCTTTAGAGCAAAGGAGTGACCTGGCAATATTGGCCAGCGAATAGATGGCTGTAATTGTGCAAGAGCAGGATATTTAATATGAATAATCATTATTACCATATGTCACTTACTGAACACCGGGTACCATTCTAAGCATTTACATGTTTTAACTCATTCAATCCCCAAACATCCCTATGAGCTGAAGTGCATATAAAGCTCTTAATCTGGGACCTGGAATACTGTAAATATCAACCAATTTTCTAGATGGTGTTAGCAATCTATATGTACTGTTTGCCCCATTTTGTAGCTGAGGATTGAGGTTCAGACTGTAAGTGACTTGACGTGTTGGATGCCGGGTGGACACCCAAGATCCTTGGGAGGGAAATACTTATTCTCTAACTGCTGGAAGTGGTGCTTCTTTGGGGGCTGCCTCCCCCAGTGACACTCCCTTCCTGGGGCTGCCTGCACCCAATGACTGATAGATGCAGAAGAAAGGCCTGACCCCTTGTTCCACCTTGAGATCACACTGAAGGGCATTCCAGCTCCAGAGCCCCCATGGGGTCCACTGAGACATCTGTTGGACCTTCCTCACAGCTCAACGTCTCCCTGTGCCCTGACCTGCTTCCTACCCCTCTCTTCCACGGGGTCTGATCCCAAGGGCACTTCCTGCATGCTCACTTCAGTCTCAGGGTCTGCTTAGTGGGGACTGACTTATGACACTTGTCCAAGGGGAGCACCACCAGTTACCAGCAGAGCTAGTGCACGGGTCGGCAGTATCCAGAGAAACAGAACCAATAGGACATATACGGATATACTGATACACAGAAAGAGACTTATTATGAGGGACTGGCTCACATGATTACGGAGGCTGAGAAGTCCCATGCTTTGCAGCCTGCAGGCTGCGGGCCCAGGAAAGCAGATGGTATAGTTCCTGTCCAAACCGGAGGGACTGAGAACCAGGGGTAAGTCCTGGTCCAAGTCTGAAGTCCAAGGGCCATGAGTGCCGATATCCAAGAGCAGAAGATGGATGAATGTCCAGCTCAAGCTGAGAGCGAGCACTCGCCCTTGCCCTGCCTTTTCCTTCTGTCCAGGCCCCTCGGCTGGGTGGCGCCCACCTGCCTTGGTGTAGGCCAGTGATGGCGAACCTTTTGAGCTCGGCGTGTCAGCATTTTGAAAAACCCTAACTTAACTCTGGTGCCGTGTCACATATAGAAATTTTTTGATCTTTGCAACCATAGTGAAACAAAGACTTATATTTTTGATATTTATTTTATATATTTCAATGCCATTTAACAAAGAAAAATCAACCCAAAAAAATGAGTTCGTGTGTCATCTCTGACACGGGTGTCATAGGTTCGCCATCACTGGTATAGACCATCTCATTTATTCAGTCCATCCCAGATTCAAATATCAACCTCTTCTAGAAACACCCTCACAGACACAGCCGGAAACCATGTGTTACCAGCTCTCGGGGCATCCCTTAGCCCAGTCGAGTTGACGCATAAAGCTCACCATCTCGGCCAGAAAACAAACCTTGATTCATTTGATTTCAGAGCCTCCGTTCTGCCACGCTACCTCGATCGGGTCTCTTTGACTCTCTGAACTTGGATTCCTCATTTGGAAAGTGAGGGTGTATCCGTCCCTGTCTTAGCTCAGGCTGCCGTAACAACACAGCACAGACTGGCAGCCTTAAGCAACAGACATTCATTTTCTCCCAGCTCTGGAGGCTGAAGTCCAAGATCAAGGTGCCAGCAAGCTCCCATCTTGGGCTGCAGACGCCAGCCTTATCGCTGTGTGATTCTATGACCTCTTCTTCCTGCGCAAAGGGAGTGGGGGGGGGGAGGGGAGCTATCTGATGTTTTCTCTTATGAAGACACGAATCCTATCAGATCAGACACCCCAATGACTTCCTCAGAGGCCCCATCTCCAAGTATAGCCGCGCTTCAACAGAGGAAGAATTTGGGAGGGACACACACATTTAGTCTCCATGAGTCTGCTCAGTCCAGCTAAGTCCACGCAGAGGTCACGAGCATCTCCAAAGTTCACCGTGGCGCACAAGGACAGGGTGAGCGACCGGTCCTGGCTGCCCCGGATTTTCAGTCTAAAAGTCCTGCATTCTAGGAAACCCCTCGGGGCCAGATAAATCGAGGCCATTCGCTGGGGACTGTCCTGCTTTGAAAACGGCAACCCCCTCCGGCCTTGGGAAACCAGGACAGTCAGTCGCCCTTTAACATAATAAAGGCTTATGTTTCCCTCGCATTCACTTACACTTCTATTTCCATCACGTGCATCCCATGCCACGCCGGCTGCTGCTCTGCTTCAAATGGCTTTTACCCGCACCTCAGGTCACTGGGGCAGCCTCTCTCCAGCACAGCTCTGGGCCCCAGACGAGAGGAAAAAGGAGGAGAGGCGCATGCGCGTGGTCTTCGAACGATTCGGCTCCTGGAAGTGACGCCATCCCGTCTGCTCTCCTTTCATTGGCCAGAACAAGGTCACATGACCATGCCGCCCAGCAAGGAGCAGGATGGGGTATAATCTTTCCTTCGGGAGGGGGCGCCCCTGAGAAGGGAGCTGGGGTATTTGGACGCTGCTTGGAGAAGGTGATCTGCACCACCTGGGCCGTGGCTAACTGCTTCTTTCCAGAGCTGGGGGCCCCCTCTCGCGTCTGCAAGGCGCTGCCATGCTAATGATTTGAAACAGTGGCTAATTTGACAAGCCAATTGGAGCCCCCGTGATTGCATTTGACTTTCTGACTAATGACAAGAGATGAACTCCCTTTTCTTAGTGCAACTTACAGTTGGATCGCCCTGGGCCATCACCCGATCCCAACGTTCAAAAATGTTGCCTTGTAAATTGTCTAATAAAGTAATAAAGGCAGGGGCTTGCTTAAATGATTTGTCTTTTAACCATGGTAATGGGATTCTTTTTGGGTAACATTGTTTTATGTTCGAATGCAAAAATTATCGCACGTAATTAGAATCATTTCAATTCAAGTCTCTGCCAGGCCTGTGACATATTCCGCAACGCGTGCCACGTCGAGCAAGGCAGCTCATAAAACCTAATCAAATAAAAATTTAAAATGCAGTCGGATTGGGAGTGGTACAGTGGAGAGGAAGGCTGCTCGAGCCAGCTGTGGAGGGAGGAGAAAGAGAGAGGGAAGAGGAGGAAAGAGATGAAAGAGAGGTGAGAAGGTGTCTGCTCAGGCTGATTAGGGCTGCTTTCCACCAGGGCGGACTAGAACCAGGGTCAACCTCGAGGCTCTGAATGATCGCCCCTTCATCCCCACTCAGAGCCAACGTGTGTGCCTCCAGGTTTCATTTTATTCAGGCTGGCCAGATCCCCGCCTGTGCATCTTCTTAATATTTAATCCTAATCATGCAGACACATGTATGGATCTATTTATCCACAAAAGCTGCAGGATAAATGTTTAACCAGAAGAGCACACGGCAACTCGGATTATCTAACACGCCAGCCTTTCCGGGGGCGCAAGGACAGGCCGGCCGTCTCACTCTGGGGAGAAGACATTTATTGAGAAAAATGTCCCCGGTGTCCCCAAATGTCCAGGTCAGGTCTTGGGGGTGGGGGTTAGCAAAATGTTGCTGTGTTTCCATTGGCTTGAACGAGAAGCTGCTTGCCTCCAAGTGGAGCTCCAGGTAGAGACTGAAGAATGCCTCCTGCTACATGCAGGAGGGAGTGCAGGCCATTGCATTGTCCTGTAATGTCCCTATATACTGGTGACAGCCCGATTGTCCTAACTGCGGCCTGGGATCTAGTTCCGGGCCGGAGAGCTGCCTTCCCCGGGCTGGGGTGTGTGGGTGGCATTGCAAGATCACTTTGGAACCAGGGACGTGCAGTAGAATAATCACACTGTAAAGGCAAAGCGATGCCATTAGGGAATGTCAATCCGGCTCATGAATATTCTGGGCACTTGTACCCACAGCCAGCGCCAGGCCGGGCTCCTGATTCATCAATATTACAAATCGGCGCGGTGGCAGGAAGGCAGTCAGCAACTTTAACATTTGCCCGAAGCCCAAGGAATTACAGTGGAAGTATTTTCCGGGGACGCCTGGTGAGAATGTAGGGCAATGCCCTCTTCTGGGGTCAGAGAGCAGGGGATTGGGGCTGGGGAGCTCTGGGTCCAAACCCCAAGGGTCCCACTAGCGCCCCTGCCCCCCCCCCCCGAGAGCAAGAAGAAAGACTGTGAGCACTGACTACGCGTCTGCAACCCCATTGCAGCATCTCTGCAGAGGAGGGATGGATTGGTCCCATTTTACAGATGAGGAGAATGGAGGCTCAGGGTCAGGAAGGTGGTTGCTTACCTAGGGGGTGATGACGCTGATCCTGAAGCCCGGTTTGAGTTATAGGCTTGCAGGGAATGACAGCTGCCTTAGAGGGGTACTACTATGAGAATAAAATGATGACCAAGCTTCAGGGAAAGCAGAATTGGGGTTCTGCTGGCAAGGGAGTGAGGAAATATCGTTGCAGGCCTCCGGCCCGTGTGACACGGGGGAGGGAGCGCAGTGAAGGGCGCATGGATGGTGCTGAGGTGCCAACAGTCCAGTGTTGGCTTCACCTCCCCAGCGCTTTCCCAACTATGCTTGGGGGACCCCAAGGAATGTGAGGGCTACCAAGGGGGGGGGTTGATAATGAAGGACCCCAACCTGAGCAACTCTGCTCGTTTTAATTATTGGATCTAAAAAAAATATTCTACAGGCACGAAGTTTAACTCTCACCGTATCTCAATGCACTGGTTGAAAAACGTGAAATGTTCTCTGACACTTGTTAAAATGGCCAGGAAGACTTTATTCAGGACTATTGCAACAGGGGAGAGAGAGAAAACACACAAGTGGGGATTTGTAGCCAAGGAGCAGGCTGAGGAATTGGTGGTGGATGGAACATTACTAAGAGCGGACCTCAGGGGCAGGGGGATTCTCGCTGCTGACTTCACAGGATCCTTGCTGAGGCAGACCAGGGTGTCAGATCTCCAGGGTCAGCGGTTCTCTCTCAAATGATGTAGCAGGATTCTTGCTACAACTGGGCGATGCAGAGCCAGCGGGAATGGGGCCCAGGCCCAAGCCTGGTCAAGAAGAGAGCTCCGCGGAGCTTGACGAATGTTTGGTCAAGGAGAAACTCGTTGCCAGGGGGTCAGTGTAGCTTCAGCAAAAAGATCGCAGCGATCCCCTGGTGGGGTTGTAGGAACCCCAGGAGTCAGGGGCCTCTCACCTGTCTTCTCTCTTTCCGAATCCCAAGCACAAGCCTCGCTCCTCGCCAGCCCGCAGCCCTCATGCATAGCAACTCATGCAAATAGCTGCCCGAGGGTAGAACAGGCCCATCTCGCCAAATTTCCACTTCAGCTCAGCTGGGATCTGTCGTTCTGCGGCTTTTTACGATTCAACGGGCTTAGTATTCTTTGATTCCTGAGCACTCTATCCTCAACTTCTATAGCCCTTTGATTTTGTATTTTTTAAAAAAAATTCTAGACACGATGATCCTGGAATGTGCACTTTCTTGCTCAATTATTCTAAGAGGTTTTTTTTTTCCTCGTGTGTCCAAACCCTTCTTGCGAGACACTGGTTGGTACAGAGGCAGGCACCCCGGGGTGGGAATGTGATGGGGAAGATGCTGACTGGGATGCAGTCTCCTGTATTGTCCGAGTCCAAGGTCGAAAACAGAGTAGCCACACCTGCCATCAGGCGAGAGGGGCCAGTGTGTGGCCGGGAGAGCGAGATGATGCCAGATGGGCAAGGGCTGGACACATGGAGGATGAAGTGGGTGATGATAAGCAATGATGGACACGAAGCCAACGTCATATAGTTGATATGAGAGGGACCAGGACGCTCAGAAACCATTGAGATTGGATGGATTCTATGGGTCTCCCTCCCCTTTCCTCTTCAAATGAACTGCTATCTCATTCCCTGCCCCTGCCAAGGATCGGCTAAAGCAATCCACATGTCACGTGGGTCAGTTAGTCAGGTAACAAACTAGGTCATTTATTTGCATTTGAATGGGGCTATTAGACCCAGCATAACAATGAATGCTGAATTAGGATAAGCTGGGCTACTGTAACAAATCCCCCCAAACTTGATGAGCAAAGCTTTTTAGCTTTTTTCTTTTTTTTTTCCTCTATAAAGTCCACCACGGGCTGGGCCATCTGTGCTTCCATGTGGGTGACTCAGTGACGAGGCTCCTCCTTTCCACATGATGCCTCTTTACTTGTGGGGCACGAGAGGGACCATGAATTGGCTCAGCTTGGAAGTGATGCTCATCACCTCCACTCATAGAACCAGTCCCGTGTCCCCACCCATCCAGAGCGGGGGAGAGCAGTCTTCTGTGGGTTCAGGAAGGATGGAAATGAAAGAGCATGTGGTGAACACATGGTACCATTCCTACTACAACTGCCATTTCTTTCTTTTCTTTTTTTTTTTTTTTTTTGTAGTTACCTTAAGACCATTACTCTACATTAATTATTTAAATCAGGGGTCCTCAAACTTTTTAAACAGGGGGCCAGTTCACTGTCCCTCAGACCGTTGGAGGGCCGGACTATAGTTAAAAAAAAACACTATGAACAAATTCCTATGCACACTGCACATATCTTATTTTGAAGTAAAAAAAACAAAACGGGAACAAATACAATATTTGTATTTGCATGTGGCCCGCGGGCCGTAGTTTGAGGACCCCTGATTTAAATCATTAAAGATCCGTATAGATAAGGAAACCAGAGAGACTGAATAACTCGCTCAAAGGCTTGGAAATAATGGCACATCCAAAACTTGAACTCAGATTTGCATGCCGTGGTGGGGTGACTACCTTCACCCTCGAGTGTCAGTGTAAAAACCACTGCCTGTCTGCGCATGGGAGGCGGGCCCAGACCCACGAGAAGGAACACCCTTTGTTGACTCGGGGTCCCACATCACGGATGTGACACCTCACCAAAGGCAGCGCGTGGTTCCTGGCGATGTTTTCATGTAGGCAGGCAATATGGCAAGCACATTTTGATCTTTGATTTTCTCATCTGTTCTTCATCAGGAGTTCAGGCTGAAGAACCTCCGAGAGTTGGTATCAAATTCGGAAGCTGACACTCCTCGGAGAGGTGCTTTGTGGCCAGAGGACGGAATGGATCGCTCTGAGTTTTATCCTCCTCTGCGCTGTCCGTAAGTCCATCTGTTGCTCTTGCCCCCAGATCGGGTCCCCCTCACCCGCAAGGTCACACTCGCTGTGGGTGAAGCAGGAGACCACCTGGGGTCTAAGTTCAGGGCATTCTAGGTCTCTCTCCCACTGGTGCTGGTGCCCGAAATCCCACCGTTCAAGTACTTAAGAGGGTTCTCATTTCCTGTCTAGATGCCTGAGACCGAGTCACCATGTCCCACGAGTGCATCTGTCTGTTCAGTGGCTAAGAAATTTTTTAAAATTTTTATTTATTGATGAGAGAGAGGGAGGAAGATATATAGAGAGAAACATCAGTCTGTTGTTCCACTTATTTATACACTCATTGGTTACTTCTAATATGTGCCCGTCTGGGGATTGAACCTGCAACCTTGGTATATCAGGACGATGCTCTAACCAACTGAGCTACCCAACCAGGGCTGTGAAAAACCTTGAAGGAAGCAGCTTTCAGGGTGGGGTGGGGTGGGGTAGGCAACAGACGCCGTGTAATTGGGGCAAGAATGCTGACTTGAGGCTGAGTCCCACTTGTGCCACCAACTCTGGATATGGACCCACAAAGCCATCCGACCTCTGATCCTGTTTCTTCATCTACAAATGGGGACGGAGCAGAGATTCCTCCCAGGGTCACAGGGAAACCGACAGAGATGAAAAGGACAACTTACAGGGACATCACGCTTTCCCTCCGGCCGGAAAATAGTTTAAAATATTGACGGAGGTGCTCTCTCTCTTTTTTCTTTTTAAAATTCTGTGCCTTTATGTCCGGTGGCCAGCCTCCTCATTCAAGGAGCAGCCAGATCAGGCAGCATTGACCGCCCGGGGGGAAGAATGACGCAGCAGAACAGAGATAAGGAGGGAGTTGAATTCCTGGCTTTTGAATTTTAAAAGCCGGCCAAGGACGGGGCCTCTGACACAAGCTTTGGAAGGAGGTAAAAGCAAAGCATCCCAGTCTCAGAGACTGGAAGGGACTCCCTGGGCTGCGGGATGGAGTTGGCGAGATGTGAAGGGAACATGCATAGGGGTGCATCCTGAGAAAGGGCAGAGAGGGTGTGAGGTCAGGGGGGAAGGAGGGTGCCCACAGGGGCCTGGGGCCACACAGGAGCAAGGACAGCTCCGCAGAAGCCAGTGGGATAAATACGCCACCAAGGACCAGAGGACCCCTCTTCCCGAGACCCCGTGGGTGGCCAGTCTCCCAGGTGCCCCAGCGAGCCCCACCTGGAATCTGCGCGCTCATGCATTCTCCCCTTTGTTCGCTTAGGAGTGTCTGTGGGATCAGTACCGCGCAGGGGAGGCGATGTGTGACTTCTGAGCTGAGGTCAGATGTGGCTTTGCAGCTTCTACCTCATCCTTTTGGATCCCTTGCTCCGAGGGAAGCCACGCTGGGAGGATACCTGAGCGGCTCAGTGGGGAGGACCATTCAAGGTGCCGTGGCTCAGTGGTTAGCGTCGGCCTATGAACCAGCAGGTTACGGTTCAATTCCTGGTTGGGGCACATGTCTGAGTCGCCCCGAAAGGGCACATAGGGCACCTGAAGATATGTAACTCCTCAATCCTGGATTTGGGAGACCACTTAGCCTGTGCACGTCTCTTTTCTGGGCTCCCTCTCTTTCCTCGCTGCACCCCCGTCCCATGGGCACACGCGAGCTCTGCTTGATGCCCCAGCCCTTCAGTTTGTCTCGTTAGAAAGCCCTTGTGTGAAGAGACCATTAGAAAAAGAGGGAGAGATGAGCTGCCTGTAGCCGCAAGGCCCCCGAGGAGAGGGGGCGCAGGTGATGGAAACCAGGCCTGTGATTAGAGGGCAGGGGTGGCCCGGGAGCCGGAGCAGGCACACGCCTCCACTGGAGATGTCAAAATATTTGAAAACCCTCTTCCTTTGGTGAATTGAGTTACCAAACTGTATTTTTCTTTTCTTTTCTGTTTGCACGCAGAGAAGAGTCTGGAAGAGGGGTTAAGATCAATTTCCAGACTCAGGCAGAGCTCAGCTCTGTCCCTTGCCAGCTGCATTCTGACCTCAGGCAGGTCTGTGAACCTCTCTGATCCTCCGTTTCCTCATCTAGAAAGAGGGATAATGCTAAGTCTATAAAAACAACCCTGCACAACCCCCCTCCTCTCTCTCTCTCTCTCTCTCTCTCTCTCTCTCTCTCTCTGTCTTTTTTTGTTAATCCTCACCTGAGGATATTTTCCCATTGATGTTTAGGGAGATTGGAAGAGAGAGGGAAAGACAGAGAGAAACATTGATGTGAGAGAAACACATCCATTGGTTGCCTCTTGCACACGCCCTGACCAGGGCCCAGGCAGGAGAGGAGCCTGCAACCAAGGTATACGCCCTCGACAGGAATCAAACCCAGGACCCTTTGGTCTGTGGGCTGATGCTCTATCCACTGAGCCAAACTAGCTAGGGATCCCTCCTCTCTTTGTATTCATGTCCTTTGCAATGCAATGTTACAGCTCCTCCCATCCCAAGGCTCGGTCTTTCTCCCCACCCCTGGATCCTGGGCGGTCCATGTGACTTATTCTGACCAATAGAATGTGGTGAAAGGGATGGTCTGTCAATCCCAAGTCTAGGTTCCAAGAGGCCTTGCTCACTGTGTTCTCTGGCCTCCGTAAGAAGCAGCTCAGGCCAGCCTGTTGGAGGATGAGAGCCCACGTGGAGCAGACATGGGCTGTTGCATCCGAGGCCATTCTAAAACACCTGGCACCCGGGTGCCTACGGATGTATACATGAGCCAGCCAGTATCTACTGAGACCCCCAAAAAGTGGATGAGTTAGCAGATGCATAGACTCATGGGCAGCAATGGATAAATGGATATTGTTGTAAGCCCCTAGGTTTGGGGTTGGCTTGTTACGCAGCAACAGCTGACAGATACACCTCCATCTTAAGGAGTTGCTATGAGGAGAAAGTGTGATAATAGTTACCACTGCCTGAGTGCCGACTGCAGGTCCCCTTGCTCAGGGTTGGCATGCATCGTCTCAAACACCTGCACAGAGACAAGCTGCAGGTGACATTCTAGAGCAGGGCACCGTACTGCCTCACACACAGAGCCCGACCATAGCACATACATGACATGTGTTAGTTGCTGGACCTGCTGCTGTGGGGACTCCTGACAAATGCCTCTGATTTGGGAGTGGGGCCCACACCTCATAACCTCTGTGTCTGGAGGCCTTGGTGAGCACTTAGCCTGTACGTGAGAGAGTTCTTATTAATATGAACATATATATATATATATATATATATATATATATATATATATATATAAAAGCCTAAGCAACCATTACAACCAGATGACCAGAAGACCGGCCAGTAGCTATGACATGCACTGACCACCAGGGGGCAGACGCTCAATGCAGGAGCTGCTCCCTGGTGGTCAGTGTGCTCCCAGAGCCAACCTCCCTTGGCCGGCCAACCTCCCATGGTCCCTCCCCCTGGCCAGCCGGCCCTGATCGGCCCCGATCGCCAGCCAGGCCGAGGGACCCCACCTGTGCATGAATTTGTGCACCAGGTCCCTAGTACAATATAATCATACATGACTGTGGGGAGACTAGCAGGCAGCATCCATGTGGGTGAGGGGGTCGGAGGGAATGAAGTCAGGTCGAGAGGGGATCTGACTCCATACTCGCCCATCACTAGCACAGTCCCTGGACCAGCACCACTATCATCCCTTTAGCCCCTGTTAGAAATGCAGACTCTCGGCTCCTGCCTTGGCCCAGGCACCAGAATCCGCATTTAACAAGATCCCCAGGGACTCACGTGTTGTTAGAGTTTGTCCAGGTACGTTCTCTCTCCCTACCTGTGCTGAGGGACAGAAGTTTTTTTTCTTTTTAACTTCCAGTCTATTGCAGAATGACACCTTGTAAAATATGAATTTTAGAAAGCGCCATCAATGCAAAATCAAATACATCTGAAACCCAAGCCCCTGCTTTTTTTTTTTTTATGACTGGAGTCAATAACTATGAAATTGCTGCCCATCAAATTACTATAAAAGTTTGAAAATGCTCCTACTTGGTACGTCCCTCATTGTCGACCGTTTGTAACCTGGCCCGGGCCTTCGAGCACACCTTGTGTAGCGAGATTCTGGAGTTGATGATGATAACGACACGAATACAATATAACCACACACGACTGTGGGCCGGGTTTTGGCTGGTGGTGAGGATTTACAAGCCTATGTACCTTGGAATCTTCCCAGCATCCTTTAGGGCAAGTAAATGTTTTCCTCTCCGCTCTCCAGATGAGGCAGTTGAGACCCAGAGAGGCTGAGCGACTCGCTCAAGGTCACACAGCATATAGATTTAATAACCAGAGCTCACCCGTGTAGCCACTACAAGGGAGAAGGAGAGAGAGGCAGACACCACCAGTAAGAGGCACAAGGACTTGTCCCCGGTGCCCTGTGTGAGTGACAGCTGTCAAAAAGCCAGGCACAGAGCGCTCGCTGTCTCTGACCAAGTTCTTTTCCAGCCCGGAGCTGGGAGGATCTCACATCCGGCTCTTGGGTGTAGCCCGCAGGAAAGGAGCCCAGCCCCTGGCACCTCCCCAGCCTGCAGGGCTGCCAGGGGTGCAGGGCAAAGCCCGCCAGCAGACAGCCCCCCTATCTCTTGCTTTCTCTTTCCCCTGGAGCCATGGGGGCCCAGGCGGAGAGGCAGAGAGGCGAGGCGGGTCTGGCAGGCTGGGTGATAGCTAGTTATCGACAGGTTGATGACTGCCACCGAAGACTGCCCGAGGACATGGAGACGGAGCCACTTCTGAGGCCCGCTGCTCCGGGAGCTGGCTGCCAGCTCTCTGCCCAGGGCTCGCACTTCCCCTCACCATCTCATTAATCCTGATTTACAGAAAAAGGCAGCAGGCAGGGCCCTCTTAACAGGCCGAGCAGGCGACTGATTTGCCTTCACTGAAGACAACGGTGCCCAGGAGACCTGGCACTGCTGAATTATTCAGATCAGCGTGGCAAGGAAACCTGAGCACAAAGAGCGGGGGGTCCCCGGTCCCCAGACGGCACCCCCCCTTGCTTGTCCCCGGGTGGTGGCACCGGGCAGCTTGGGGTGGCCGACACAGGTCCCCTTGGCGAGGACACGGGCTGCTCCCGGCCACCCCTCCTCCCCAGATGGAAGAGGGAATTGGCGTTGATCATCGCTAAGCACCTTCGAGCTCTAGTAATGGATCCAAAATGACATTTCCCACCTGCTGGTCCCGGGAGGGATATTCTGACAAGGACTTCTGGATGAACACAGGATGGGGGCGGGGGAGGAGGAGGGCGGCAGGAGATGGCTCCTCCATCACGGCGAGTGTGTGTGTGTGTGTGTGTGTGTGTGTACACGTGCTTCAAAGAACCGGAGGACGGAGGGTGAACCCGGGCTTCAGCACACCCCGGTTTGTGCTCCGGGGGGAAAAGAAGACACAATGAATAGGCAGTTCTCCTATTTAGAGATTTGCAGAGATTTAAGACCCAAGATGCTCAGACGTGGCATTGACCCTGGGTGGGGAGGGAGCGTGCCACAGCATGTGGACTCCTGGGGGTGGGGGTGGGGGGAGCGCAAGAAGGGCAAACTGAGGCCTGGGGAGGGGCAGGACTTGCCCAAGGCCATCAGTTAGATGAAGTGTCACGGAGTTGACTTGCAGGGGGGCGGGCTCTTGGCTAACAGTGACATTTACCCTTTGCGGAGCAGGGACAGTGAGCCGGGCTCTGAGCAAAGGGCTCAGTTTATCTCTGCTAACCTCCTGGTAGCCCATAGCGTTCCCATTCTCCTGATGAGCACACTGAGGCTTAGAGAGATTCGACCACCAGTCAGGCTAGAATGGTTCAGATCTGGGTTGGAAAGGTGGTCTGTCTGCCGGAGGCAGGACCCTGGGTTGCTATGCTTGGTGAAAGGTAAGGACCCAGGTTCCCGCCTTCTCGGGAGATTCCTCCTCACCAAGGCTGTGGTGCCGCCCCATCTCCCGGTGATGGCCCATGGGGAGGGCCAGGTAGAGAGTCTAACCTTCTCAGGAAGTCTGACTCTACAAGGTCTGAAAGGAGCTGCTCTGAGCCCAGGGGAAGCTTTGAGGGGGGTAGGGTCTCTGAAGGGTGGAAGGAATTTTATTCATGAAGGGGCTCAGGATCTCTGGGTACCAAACCCAGCTCTTTGGGGGAAGCCGGTGGTTTCTTCTGGATAGACATAACCCCCACCAGCGCAACTTTCTCTAGCGGATGCAGAAGTGGGGTGTGGGGTGCGCTAAACCAACCACGTGCGGTGGAGGGGGGAGGTCTCGGGTGGGTGTATAAACAGCCGCTGCTTCTCTGCAGCACCCAACTGACAGCTACAATAATAATGGTGCCAGGAGTGGGAACAAGGACCTCACGGAGCCTTTAAGCCGCCCCCCCCCCTCCGCTGAGCCCTTTCTGTAAATGCAGAAGGTCATGGACGCCTCAAGGCCATTTTGTGAGGTTGGTCGCAAGGAGGTCAGGATCGCGCCCATTTCACGCAGGTGGAAACTGAGGCTCGGGGAGGGGAGCTGATGACCCAGGATCCTGCTGCTGGGCTGCGGAGCAGCTAGGATTTGAACCCAGGGCTTTGCAATACAAGCACTTGGTCTCTAGGACACACCACATACACACCCCTTTTCTGTCCAGCTTGAAGTCCCTCCCACCAGAGTGGCCCCCTTTCTCCCTGTCCACGGGGCCCCATTAGTGCGACGGTGCCCCATTCACAGGGCGACGACCCGTTACCCGAGTCCCCAGAAGAAGGCTTGATGCTCTGAAGCAGCGCAAATGCACCTTTGCAGTCCTGCCTTCACACAGGGTCCCTTCTATTAGAAAAACCCGTTCTTCCCTGGCAACCTGAGCCGGCCAGGGCAAGGCCCTCCCATCGGCTCTCCGCTGGAATCATCAGCCTCCGAATTAGCATTTGCTAAGTGACTGGGGGGCCTCCCAGGACCCGCACCCCCTGCGGAAAAACCAAACGGAGAGAGATTTATCTCCTGGGTCAGATAAAGGTGACTAAATGCAAACTGGCCGATTCCTCTTGGCAAACAGTTCCCGGGGGAGGGCTCCTACAAGGAGGAGAAGAGCCAATCGATCAGGAAAATGCTTTGAGGTGACTTACAGGGGAGACTTAAAGGAAAAAGCCCTCGTGTTTTTACAGCCTCCAGCGACTCGTTCAGCCAGTCCAGCTCCCCGGCCAGCCCAGCCAGGGAGCCAGGAGCCAGGGAGTAACTGAGCAGCAATGCTAAGGGGACACTGCAAAGGTCGACCTCGGAGACCACCAGCTGTGTTCTTTATTCGGCTTGCAAGCATCTATTGAGCGCCTACTGTGTGCCTGCAAAGCATGTCCTTCCTTTGGGTTCTCCCCTCTCTGCCTCCATCCTCACATAGACCTTCCTATAATCTGGGGGTGGAGGTGGCGGGGGGAGGGCAGTCAGTGAATCTTCAATATTGGTTTCCCTTGGAGTCTCCAGGTTGCCTCTCCCTCATTTCAGCAAGTCCCACCTGCTGGGAAGGGGAAGTTGGTCTGGCAGCCACCTGCAAACTTTTTCTGCCAAGGGCCAGATGGTACATATTCCAGGCTTCCTGGCTATAGTGTCTCTGTCATAGTGACTCACACAGCTGCTGGGGTGCAAAGACAGTAAGTAAACGAATATGGCTAAGTATGTAAATGAATAGATCAAGGTCTGCAAACAGATATGTAAATGGACAGCATGGCCCACCTGCTAATAAAACTTTATTGACAAACACAGGCAGGGGGCCGGATTCAACCCACCCATGGCCCATCCTTCCCTGACCCTTGGAACAGAGGATAAAAGATCGGGGTTGGGGGTCACGCAGGCTTGTGATCTCCCCCAGGCCACTTCTTTGACTTCCCTGCTGTGTGGCCTTGGGAAGGTTGCTGCATCTCTCTGGGCCCCATTTCCCTTCCGTCCAACGGGATGAGGCTAGCACCTGCCTCGTGAGACAATGCTGGAGACTTCACACAGCCAGTGTGCACACGGGGAGCTGTTACTTTATATTTAGTGACTTTAAATTCTTGGCGGAAAGCACCCCCTCTGTCCTCCTTCTGGAGAAAGCAGGGAAGCCGGTGTTCCGGCATGTGGCGGTTCATTCTGCTGATAAGATGTCCACCCTTTTCGAGTTAACGTGCTTGCATTTTAATGATTTGAAAAGGGCGCAGGATGTATCTCTTCGGGGGCAGAACCAGCCGCAGGCTTTCTCAGGGTGATGGCTAGTGAAAGTCCAGGTGCCCCCTGAGCCCCCTCGGACTCCAGCCTCCGGCTCCCTTTCCTGGCTGCGGAGGACGGGCTGGGCGAGTCCAGCATGCCCCGTGCGCCTCTGGCTGGGAGCTGATCATAAGCGGCCAATTAATCTATTACTTGCAGATACATTTTCCATTAGCGGTGGTGGAATCACTGACTTTGAAGCAATTAGTCAGCGTAATGAACTTGAGTCTGGGCAAACAGGAGGCAGAGGTTAACCTCCTGGTTCCCAAAGGAGGCTGTGGTGGTGGAGAGGCGGCGAGAAGATGGGGGGCGGGGGACGGGGAGGTGCTGGGGAGGGAGAAAGGTCTGTGAGCCACACCTAAGCTCCCAGGTAGTAGGATGTGGAGGCTTGGAGCCAAAGAGCTCAGACTTGGAGCCAGGAAAAGGTTCCTTTCCTGGCCACATGGACAGGAGAGAATCGTGTAAACCTGTTTTCTCATCTGCAAAATGGAGGTCATAAGAGTAGGACCTCACACCGCATAGGATCATTGCGAGGATCGTAAGAGACAAGTTGTGTGAAGTATGTAATCCAATGAGGGGCACGTGGTGGATTCCCCAAGGGAATCTCTACCACCCTCCTGGGCCTCGCCCGGGGCACGAGGAGACAAACAAGGGACTTCCTGACCTAGGGCTTAAAGCAACAGAAACTTCTTGCTAAAATCGCCTTCACTCAGACCCAGGATTGAATATGTGACACAAGCTAGCATCCGAGCAGGTGTCTTTGCTGCGGGCCTTGTCAGTGACTTGAACTGCTGATAGGCACCGTGACTCTCCAAAAGGAATCGGTTCGCATTTCCCGGGCCTATTAGGATGAGATAATTTTTCCCCCATCTCAGCGCATCTCGTAGGACTGGGAGTTTTATTATAAAAACCGGGACATCATGCATTCACCAAATTTTACCCAGGCTCTGTCCATTTTGAAGGTGAATTCACAGGAGGTGCTGACGGTGTCCAGCGAGCAACAAGGAACCACGATGCCTCGTTGTATGACTGGAAAAGCGGAAACCCAGGCCCACCCCGCAGTCTCCGGGCCAGGCTGGGAGGAAGTCCTGTCGCCCAGTTGTTTGCCTGGAAGTCATCCTGCAGATCACCCTGCATGCACCTGCCACCCAGGGCGGGAAGCTTCTAGTCTCGGCCTGAATCTCGCCATCCCAAGAAGTCTCCGTCAACTCTCATCTCCTAGACACGACCGGCAGGCAGCCGCCCCCAGGAGGATCGGGTGTTCTGTCTGCCTCGGCGGGCAGGGACGGGGTGTTCATCACTGTCCCCGTGCCCGGAAAGCCATTCCAGCCCTTGTGTCGCCGCCACCCCCTGCCGGGAAGTGCGCGCCGTGTGTGTATTAGCAGGTAAACTGCCCCCCATAATGGAGATGGATGGAAGCCCAATTTTGTAATAGAGAACCTTTCATTAAGGAAGCCACTGCCTTCGGATGATCTAAAGGCGCTAATGGGCCCGGCCCCAGCTTGGGACTTAATTATATTATCGCTAATGGGCCTCTCTCCCACAACAACGGCGTGGCCGTGGGCTCCTTTCTCCCACTGGGGGTCTCAGGTGACACCGACAGAGACCGGAGGGGATGTGGTGGCTGCCAGGGCCAAGGGGAGAGCCACTTCCTAAAAGAGGTCTCCCTGGAGACCTCAGAGAGGTGCCTGCAGCAAGAGAGAGGCAAGTCAGACACCTGGAAGGACTTTCTGAGGGGGAGGCGTGGCCAATGCCTGAGGAAGGATCCCGAGTCTTAGCGATGTCTGTCCCCATCCCCAGGGCCTAGTACCCGGGCGGGGCCGGGATCAGAATCTGGGGCATCAGAGTAAATATCAGGACTGCTGTCCTCTGAGCTCTTTGCACGGGCCGCTTCCTGCAGACTTCAGGGGACCTGCTCCCTCTCTCTCTGCAGGGAGCCAGGCCGCACTCTGCACGGGAGAAACCTCCCGCCCGTTTCTCCCCGGCTCATGGCCCTGTTTATATCCGGAGCGCGTCGCCGTCTATAATTATCTGGTTTATTAATGCGTTTACTTGTTTACTGTCTGGCTCCCGCATCCCCGGCGTCCCCGGGCCAGCAGGGGTCTTTGTCTGAGTCTTTTGCCTCTGCTTCCCCAGTGCTGGGGACCGTGTCTAGTATGCTGTTGGCGCTTAATAAATATTTGTGGGGTAATGAATGAACGAGTGAACTTCTAAGCATTTACGAGGCACACAGATAGGTCAGAGTAGCACAGGGCTCTTTTTTTTAAATTGTGGTGAACTATACATAATATAAATAGCACACACTATTTCTGAGTGTACTGTTCAGTGGCAGCAAGGACTAGTACATTCCTGTTGCCGGGCAGCCATAAGCACCTCCCACCTGCAGAACTGCTTCATCTTCCCAAATAAAAACTCTACCCATGAAACAGTAAGTCCCCCTTCCTCCACCCCAACCCCCGGCACCCTCAATTCCACTTCCTGTCTCTATACATCTGCCTGTTCTAGGGAAGTCATGCAGTATTTGTCCCTTTGGGTCTGGCTTACTTCACTTAGCGTAATGTCCTCAGGGTTCATCCATGTAGCATGTGTCCGTACTTCATTCCCTTTTAAGGGTTGAATAATATTCCATCGTACGAATGGATCACATCTGTTTATCCATGCATCCTCTGTAGAGAAAATGAGTACTCGAGGAATGAGATAATTCTGCTTTTTTTTGCAAACTGCATAAGAGAGGTGTCTCATCCAGACTCATCTCCTGTTTATGCTCTAAGCAACACCAAATTGCTTCATAGCTCTATGCCTTTGCCCATGCTGTTCCCTCTGTTCCAAGTGCCCTTCCGACCACCCCTTGTTTGTCGGACAAGCCTCGTGTCCTAGATTGCAGGGTCAATGAAAGCAAGAACCGCATCTGTTTTACTTACCCCTGCATTTCCAGCCTCGTAGACACACTGCACGCATACATAACGAATGGTCGCATGGACGGTTCCTCAAACCCACACTCCTCCAGGCAGTCCTCCTTGATTGCATCTTATGCTTTGCAGCTACTTTTGGCTGTTGTCCAGTCAGCACACTCTGATTGATGCTGTGTCCGTCTCCTTTTCTAGACTGTGTGCTCCTGAGGGCAGAGCCCACGTCTTAGTACTCATCTTTGTGCCCCCCCCACCCCCCTGCTTGGCAGACAGTGACCCCAGAGTAGGTGTCTGCAGGATAATAATGGAGGCTGGGCACAGACATCCGCTGTTATTATTCCCTCTCCGCCATCCCAGCCCAGCCACCTGGCTTCAGGCAAGCTTGTCTTCATCTCAGCAGGGACTGGGAGACCACAGGACATTTGCCCGACCTTATGCTCTGTTAATAACGGGCTGTGCAGGGATACGGTGCTGAGGTCTCCCGTTACAACTATTTCACAACCTCTTACAAGTCTGTGCAGCTCAGACACTTCGTATCCTGGAGCCTCCAACAGCCTGCTGATGGTTAACAGAAAAGATGCTTATTTTCATTGTACAGGACGGGAAACTGAGGCTCTGAGGTAGTTGTGGCTTTGTAAATTGCTCAGAGCTAATTAGTAACAGAGGCTGTTCCAGATTTCTTACCTCCAAGATCCTGATTTTTTTTTCTTTTCTTCCATTCTGGGTGAACTGCTTTCATAAACGACTTACAACGTGTAATGATAGTTTCAACAAAAACAATACAAATGACAGCTCCCTGTTGTTCCGGGCTGGCACAGTGCTCAGAATTTTGCCCACGATGGAGTAGGCTCTTGGCATGGGCCCGTTTCCTGAAGGTCTGCTTTTGAAGAAGCGGAAACCAAGAGGGGTTTGACGTCTGTCTTTCGAATCAGAGAGACACACAGGACGTGGGGAAGGCAGAGCCCATGCTTTAATCCCTGGCCCTGATTCAAACCATTCCACTCATCCCTCCGGGCCTCAGTTATCCGCATCCGAAAAATGGGTGGTTGGATGAAACGAACAGTCCAGGTCTCCTCAGAGCTGACATTCCACAGCTCCCCCTGCAGTCTGTCCCCTCTCTCCTTGAATGTGACTTTCTCGTTTTGAAGGCGGGCCCTGGAGCCGGCCAGGGTGGCCGGTTCCCTCCCCGGGAACTTTGCGCCGATGGGAGCGCGAGGAAGCACTGAGCAACGCGAGGAAGCCACACGCACCGCATTCTTCAATGGCAGCAATTTTCCGTGTAATTAAGTTTATTCATCATGTATATTAAGGGGAAAATGGAGACGCATGATCATCACAGCCCATTTGCCTTTGACATCCATCTCTCAAGCGTCGCTTCTGTTTTCCCCAAGACCAACTGCCATGATAGATGCGGGGCCCGGGACAGCCATCTGGCGTGAGGAGCGGCGGGGACGCAGCCTCCCGCAGGACATGGGGCTCACCCACCGGGACGGACATGTCCCCAAAGCCGTCCCTGCCCTCAAGGGGCTTGCAGCCCACTAACAGGGGTCAAAGGTGACGTTGCTTGGCATCGGCTGCGGCTTTCCGCGTGCCTCCTCCAGCGGAATGCGGGCCTGTGAGTCCTGGGCTGGACTGGAAATTCCTCCCTCTCTAGTCCCCGTGGCTTCCTGGGATTTCCTTCTCACGCAAGCCTTGGCCCAAGTCCTGGCTCATCCAGGGAGTTCGATTCATTAACCAATTCACTCAATGAGTGTTTGAGAGCTTATCCGGGGACAGACACTGGGCTTCTGGGATCCAGCAGGCAACTGGGAGAAGCCCTCGGCTTGCATTTTACTATTGAATCTTCACAGCCCACCTGCAGCGGCCCGGGCACGATGACCATCCCTCTTTTCAGGACGAGGCAATAGAGCCTCGGAGAGGGACGGTCAGTCGCTCAGGGTCACACAGCTGGGAAGAGGCAGAGCCGGGACTCGAACCCAGGTGCGTCTGACTCTGAGGAGTGCATCTCAGCACTGTCCGGCCTCGATGGAGCTTCGTGGGGCTTTTGCTCAAGGTGAAAGAACGGACAGGAGCTTAAAAAGCAGGCGTGTGCATGTGCGCGCGCCTGTGTGTGTGTGAGTGAATGTGTGTGTGTGTGTGTGTGAGTGTGTGTGTGTGAGTGTGTGTGTGTGTGTGTGTGTGTGTGTTTGGGTTGCTCTGGCCTGGGTTTTGCTGCAAGAGAGGTAGAGAGGCGTGCTCACAAGTCAGGGAAGACCCCCGGCCCGGCCCAGCTTTGTTTGTCTGGAGCCACCTCCTCC
Source organism: Myotis lucifugus (assembly GCF_000147115.1). Classification (NCBI taxonomy): domain Eukaryota; kingdom Metazoa; phylum Chordata; class Mammalia; order Chiroptera; family Vespertilionidae; genus Myotis; species Myotis lucifugus. Next base: position 315,664 of record NW_005871439.1, on the reverse strand, counting down.
CCTCCTTGCAGCTTCCTCTGCCCCAAGCTCCCCGCAGGCCCTGAGCCAGCCCGCCTTCTGAGAGGCCTAATTAAGTCCCGGTGAGAGGTCGCAGGCATTGGCTCCTGGCAGGCAGCTCCCAGGAGTGGGGAGATGTGTGGGGCCCCTGAGCAGGTTAGCAGACAGAGGGGGGGAGGGGGAGAGAGGGAGAGAAGGGGGTGGTGGTGGTGGGGGAGAGAGAGAGAGAGATAGAGAGAAAAGAGAGAGAGAGGAGCAATAACAATACCTATCATAATACCAGTAACCATCACAGCCACGTGCTAGCTTAGCAAGAGCTGTAGACAGAAGCTGCCATTGCTATTGTCAGTATTATCCTTACATGAGCCTGGCTGTGGGCTGTCATTGGCATGCATGGAGCGTTTTCTTTAACCTTTAGGATCTTCCTGAGAGGTGAGACCCTGCCCTCCTTGCCTCATCCTCACCCCGGCTATCTTATCAGGAGCTCCGAGGGGGTGGCCCAGCTAGAAGAGCCCAAGCCTTGGCCTTCAGGTCAACTCCTCGGCCCATTTCATAGATAGGAAGACTGAGGCCTTGACAAGCCATGTTCAAGGCTGAGCAGAGCCCAGATGAGAGGGGTCCGGTGTAGGCAGGTGGGTCTTGGTCCCCCTCAGGGCCCTGCAGAACTATGGGCCAGGCTGTTGGCGGGGAAGGGGAGATGGGGCCTGGAGAAGGACAGGTCTCCCAGGGGTCACTCTGGGGCCGTGCTGACCCCGAGCTGCTGGAGGGCACTGGGTCATGGTGGGCCCTGGTGCTGCTGACGAGGCAGCCTTGGCAACGGGCGGTGGAGCCCAGCCCCGAGGCTCCGACGCACTGACCTGCTCCCGGCAGCCACTGCCTCGGGGAAAGCAGTCTTATTAGCGCGGCGGCCTGCAGGCCCTGGATGCAGCCGGGGGCGGAAAAGGCCTCATTTACCCCAGCGCGGCCCCTGCATGCGGTGGCCACGCACTCGGAGCCAGGCGGCAGGCGCAGGATGCAGCCACACGCACACCCGAGGCCCCGGGCTGCCCTGGTTGCGGGCACTATGCACACGGCCAGGCTCTCACACCCAGGCGGGCCGACGCATTCCCAGGCGCACGAACATCCCAGACATACAACTGCAGGCAAACATCTGGCTCAACGCAGCAGGCGACACACACACACGGAAGGAACCAGCGCTGCCGGCACCTCCACACCTTGGTTTGCACTTCTATGCTCCAAACTTCACGAGACTTTGTGTGTTTGCAGCCGCCAGGTGCATGGTGGTCCGTTAGGGCAGCCCTAGCGCGTTGATGCGGATTTTGGTCCAGGGCATTTGGCTCCGTAGGGAGCCCAGCAGGCTGTTGGCGGAGTCCCACGCCCTGGCATCACCTCCGTGGCCCGGTGGGTCTGGGCTGAGGGGCTCCGGGCATCTCCGGAATTGCAGGGGCGCACCTGCCCACGAGGAACGGAGGAGCCGGGATCCCCCAGCACAGGCATTGTAACAGCCAAGACAGCCGGGCCATTGTAACTGTGACTTAGAGCTGATATAACCGCCCTCGTATTCTTTTAGTGAGGCCTGAAAGGTGCTATTAAACGGAATATTGAGATAAGGAAGTGGGAGCGGGAAAGGTTAGACACTATTTATTCAGGTTTTCATGGGGCACTAAAATACCTCGCTGCTGCTACTCCCCGCCCCACCCTGCCCTCTCCCTCCTCCCCTGCCTTCTCCCAGGCCCGCTGCTGGGCCTCCCAGGACCCAGGAGGCAGCCTGGGCCTGGGAATAGCCTGGGTTCCGTGGCCCCAGGGGACCTGGGTTCGAATCCCACCACCGCCTGCAGACCTGCTGTAAACAGTCATATGCTTGGCCAGTGTGGGGGGACCCAGGAGAGAGTGGAGCCGAACACAGCATGGCCTTCAATGCCCCTCTCCCCCCAGATCCCCTCTTTACACCCAGAGCCCCCCTCTTCCCCCAGAGCCCACCCGGGGGCAGGAGGGCTGTGGGGCTGTTCCCAGCACCCTTGAGCCACAGCACAGCCCTCAGACTAGACAGGATCCTTCACTTTCTGTGTGCTTAGCTCACCTGACCTCCACAGCAACCCCGAGAGGTCTGGACTGGTATTGCCTCTATTTTACAGATGGGGAAAGGGAGGCTCAGAGATGTTGTGCTACTTGCCCAAGGTCACACAGCACCTGGGTGGGGGACCCATAGGCTCTGACCCAAACCTGGGTTTTTCTGACTCTAAAACCAGGTCACCCGAATGGCTGGGGGACCGGCCCTCCCTCCCAAGGTTGCTTTCCTCCGGCCTGAGCAGAATAACGGAGAGCCTGTCATGCGGTGGGCACTCGCATCTACTAATAATGCAGTCAATTGCTCCTTTCAAATTACAGTAAATGTTTCCCCTCCGAACAAATCGTTTACCGCAACTGCAGAGAGCGTCCTGTTTACACGCAGAGCCACCGGGGTCCCAGCCTGGATCTAATTATTGACGCCGCGGCTCCGATGGCCTTGGGAAGGGCCGCCTAATGGCGCCGATTAATACCTGCCACGCGCGTGGGCTCTGTCAGGTGGGAGGGGTGGTTCCTTCCTCCCCAGGGGTGCGGACGCCGTGGGTCTGTGCGGCCGCGTGGGGCCAGGCTGGGCGCAGCAGGCTTTTGGTGTTTGGGGGCACTGCTATTTTAATTATGATTTTTGAATCCTCACCCGAGGATATTTTTCCATTGATTTTCAGAGAAAGTGCAAGAACGAGGGAAAGACAGAAAGACATACTGATGTGAAAGAAACGCATCGATGGGTTGCCGCCTGCAAACACTCTGACCAGGGCCTGGCCGGTTCTGAGGTACATGCCCTTGCCCAGGATAAATCGAACGTGGGACCCTTTGGTCCCCAGGCCGCCGCTCTACCCACTGAGCAAACCTTTTTAAAAAAATATATTTTATTTTTGTTGGGGGAGCTTTGCTGGGGGCGAGAAGGACAGAGAGTCAGAAAAATCAATGAGAGAGAAACATCAATCAGCCGCCCCCCTCACACCCCCCACTGGGGACGTGCCTGCAACCAAGGTTCATGCCCCTGACCGGAATCGAACCCGGGACCCTTGAGTCCGCAGGCCGACGCTCTATCCACTGAGCTGCAAAATGGGAATCTTCCATCTTTCTTGTCTGATGCCTGTGGGGAAACCTCGTCTGAAACCAACCCACGGACATAGATGCTGTGACGTTCCCATGATGCCGAGGGGCTGGGCGGTGAGTCGCCAATATTGGGAAAGGGGAACTCCACTGGGGACTGGTTGGGTGGCAGGTGGGGTGCTGGCAGGAAGGGGAGAGGCAGGAGAAAGGTCACGGGTTTCAAATGAGATGGACCTGCGTTTGAATTTCACCTCTGACTCTTCCGACCTGTGTGGTCTTCAGCCTGGCCCCACAGCCCCATGCCGATGGGTGCTGGCTGCGTACCGGGTGCTGTGGGGCACCGTCCATAGGCCTGATCACATGAAACCCTCTCAGGGGTGCGTATTACTTTTATGTCCATTTTACAGATGAGAAAGCTGAGGCTCGGGAAGGTCAAGTAAGTTTCCCGAGGTCACACAGCCAGGGGCTGTCAGAACCAGGATCTGACCCAGGTCCCTGTGCTTCCAGAGCCTCTGTCTGCAGCTGCAACACCTTCCTGCCTCCAGGTGCCTCAGTCTCCCCATCTGTATAAGGGGGTTAACGTCCATGCCTTCCGAACAAAGATGTTGCTGGGACTGGGCAAGATCAATGATTGAGATGGGCGGCCATGATGCTCTGTGGGTGTGTGTGGGTCATCTCGTCCTCCCCTTCCCCCTAACTCCCCCAGGCCTGCTGGGAAGTTTGGCTGTGTATTTCCTAAGAGAGGGGGCCGGGGGGGTTGGGGGTCCTCTCCTCCTTGCAGCCCCCTTTGCTGGAGACGCCCTGCCTTTGGTTTGCTCAGCACCCTGGGGCTTGCCGTCCCCCCTGAGTGCACGGGGGGTTGTGTTTTCTGATGTGACACATTGTCACCGTGCACTGTGTCACCAGCCCCGTAAAGCGGTGACACCAGAGCCTGATGCCACATGATCCACAAAAACAATGTGGGTCCCCTGGGGGGTGTCTCGGGCCTGACAGGAGCCCCTTCCCTCACCCCCCACCCCCGCCTTACATCCGGAGCGCCCTCTGCTGCTTCTTGACAGAGCCTGCGAGGCCCCCGAGGGGGGTGGGTCGCGCCGGAGGGGCCGAGGCTCACATGGGATGAGCTTGATGTCCCCGGGCCCTTGACACATGCCTTGTATGAGGTCCCCAAATTAAAAGAAACAAAGCTCCCTAGTCAAAGGCAGCGCGGGCCTGGTGGGGCGACATGGGCTCCGGAGTGCGGTGACTGACTGATTTCCCTAATTACCGCCGGTTTAATATTTATAGGGCTGGTGCCAGAGGGCTGCAGGGGAGGGAGTCAGCCTGCACAACTGTTGGGGGGCGGGGTGGCCCTGATGGGGGGGCACTGAGCAGGCAAGGGACTGTCTGCATTCCGGGGCCTGGTTGGCCAGATGCACTGGTCTGCCCCTGGCGCCTTCCCAAGGTACAGAGGTCACCCATTTAGGCCGCACTTACTATGTGCCGGGCACTGGGCTCCCATCTGGACAGCCTGGAGGCCTCCGCCGCCCAGTAGTTCAAGGTGAACCTGGGTTTCTTACCCAAATGTGACTCCTTCCGGATCGTGTGCCCTTGGGCAAGTGGCCACCCCTTTCTGAACCTCAGCTCCCTTGTCTGTAAGATGGTGGTAATGACATGCTTTCCTTCTGGCGTTGTTGTGAAGACGCAATCAGGTACAGCCTGCAAGGTGCTGAATGCAGGGCCTGGCACACGTCATGCTCCGTAAATAGTAGCCACATGTATGACTCTGTAGCCATTACTTTGTGGGATTGAATTCCTTGCATCAGTGAGCTGTGGACTCAATGATGCTGCGTAACAAACTGGCCCCAAGCTTGGTGGTTTAAAACAAGAATTGTTCTCACTGATTTGTGGGCTGGCTGTTGGTTCCTCTAGACGGGGCTCAGTTGATCTTGGCTGGACTTGTTCAAGCAAACTGGGGCTTGGCTGATCGAGGCTGGCCTGTGCCCACATGGTGTTCTCCTCCTTCTGGGACAGCACCGGCCTGCACCTGTCATTCTCTTGGTCATGGTAGAGGCATGCAAGATTATACTATCTCTCCTTCCACCTAATATTCCCGTGAAGGACAAATTCTTATTCCCATTTTCCTGATGAAGAAATTGAGATCCAGTGACAGAAAGTCACTAAGGAGGGAGCTACGATCTTAACATGTTCTTCTCAACCACCAGATACTCCAGGCCACCGCTCATCACTGTTTATCAAATACTACCATGTACCAACGTTTTGCATGGGTTATCTTTAATCCAGAACAACCTTTGGGTGAAGGCAGTCATATATCCATTTTACAGATGAGGAAGTTGAGACTCAGGCTAAGTAACTTGTCCAAGCTCTCATGATGAATAAGTATGTGACAAACACAAGACTGGAACACAGGTCTCTTTAATGCCATGTCAACATGCCTTTGTACCTGAAGTTTCCTCTCTCTTCTCTCCTCTCTCTCTCTCTCTCTCTCTCTCTCTCTCTCTCTCTCTCTCTCTCTCTTTCTCTCCTGTCCCCATTTTAAGGACGGGGAAACTGAGTTGCAGAGATGTGAGGCCTCTTGCCCATGTCTCAGAGCCAGAAGTGGGTAGCACAGAAGCAGCACTTGAACTCTGGGCTGCCTGCCATCCAACTAGAGTATTTGTCTCTGCAACGTGGAAGTGCTGAGTAGGGTCCGTTGCTGTGTGTTGTGTAAGCGACTGGCTGTCTCTGGCCCCCCTCTCTTCTCCTGGCCCATCCTGCTCCCCTTTGGATTGATGCCTTTCTGCATGGACATATCTGCATCCAGCAGGCTGCCCTGTATCCCACACCTTTCCGCCTCTATCAGAACTTCCAGAGTGCCATTACTTCTGATTTCCTGGGGACAGGAGCTCAGCTGACGAGCTATTGTGGGCCACCTTGGGGTGCAGGGCCAAGGATGGTTTCTCTCGTCCCTTCCTCTTCTGATCTCCCTGGGGTGACCCGAGTGGACATTTCCTCTGACTCCAGAGCCTCAACTTACTCATCTATGAAATGGGAGAGTCACGCATGCTCCAGGGGCTGCTGTCAACGTCAGATGTGCTTCCATCTGGTCTTCGCACAGTATCCAGCCAAGAGTAAGTGCTTAATAAATGTAAGCTATGGTGACTGTCAGCTGGGCCCTGCAATATATATATTTTCACGCCAAGGTGCGGGGGGCGGCGGGGAAGCTTAAAATTATAGAAGCCAGCCGACTAAGGTTCCTGAGCCGTCATTCTGCAGACCCAGAAATGATCTAAACTCCATCACAAGCTCCAGGAGTGCGGGAGAGGAGGAGGGGGAGATTCTGGAAGCTTCCAGCTGTTGCCAAGGAGGGGTAAGGAGGGGGCAGGCGTGGAGTGGTGACAATGTTCTGCCCAGTGCCCTTATTTTCAAGTCTAAAGGCTCAGAAGGGCCCAGGGAGCTGGCATAGCCATTCAGCCAGCTGCTGAGGGGTTGAGGCCGTTCTCAGACGAACAGCTTCTCAGCCCGCCCCCTGCCCCCCAGGCCTCCCTGGCCCAGTCTCAGGACTCCCCAGGCTGCAGTTGGGGCTCATGGGGGTGTCACCGGGCATCACAGCGGTGCCCTCACTGCAGCAGCGTGGGGGGAGAGCGAGAGAAAGCTGCCAAAGCGATTCTCAGCAAAATCTCCAGGGCTTTGTGTCAAGGACAAAATAGTGTGTCCCATGGGTAAATATAGTTAACACAGCTGCAACGCAGAATTTATTTCTTGTTTGAGATATCATTTTTAAAGTATGGCATAGGGAGAGCTTTAAAAATGAAATTATAGCAGGCAATAAAAAAACTTCATAGGCACTGTATTCAAATGATGCTTCCGTAATAGGCCAAGTTCATAAATAAACATCGTGGGTTAACCCTTTGCGGAGCGGTGCGGGGCAGACCTGCGGGGACCGGGCTGGGAGGTGGTTTGAAACCCCAGTGGGAGGAATGAGGATCACCGTCCAGGTGTCTGCTGTTCCCTCTCTGTCCCTCCCCCCCCACCCCGCCTCCCCTCCCCCAGCCTTCTCCACCTGGCCTCGCCATCACCTGTTAAAGGTCTTTGCTAAAATGAGGAGCATGTGGGTGTCTATTGAGTTTTTCTGAAATGTGCTACACAGACCTGTGAGCCAGGAAGATTTGAGGGTCTGGATTAGGCAGATCCCTCTCCAAACTCAACCATTTTCCACCGCCTCTTAAAAATATTATGTACTAGAGGCCCAATGCACGAAATTCGTGCACAGGTAGGGTCCCTAGCTGGCCTGGGCCTCCCTTTGTTCTGCACCGCCCCCCAGTGGTCAGCGCACGTCATAGCGAGCAATGGAACTCCTGGTTGGTTGAACTCCCGAGGGGACACTTTGCATATTAGGCTTATATATATATAGATTATATCAGTATTCTCTGTCATGGAACTAGTGCAGTGGTTCTTCCTACTGTTGGGGGGATTTTGCCCCCCATGGACAGGTAGCAATGCTTGCAGATGGTTTTGGTTGTTGCCGTTGGGATACGCCACTGGCATCTGATGGGGTACAGACCAGGTTTGTGGCTCCGCATCCTACAATGCACGGGCAGCTCCCATCGCCGAGAGTGATCCCGCCCCAATGTCCGTAGTGGTGAGACGAGAGCCCGACTTTAGAGAAATCCCTTGCTCAGCATCTGCCATTCTCTTTGAAAGCTGGCACAGGCTTTTGAATTTGTCACTCAGCCTAGTGCTTGGCACACAGTAGGTCTTCAAGAGGGATTTGCTAAAAGGTTGAATGAATGAATGAATGAATGAGTGGAACCTCTTCCCTGACCCTTGGACCCCCACCCCTGAGGTTATTAATACCCCCTCCCCCCATTAGACATTCTCGTGATACTCCTTGTTCTTCTCTCTTCATTCTTGGACTGACTTGTTCATTATTCACATCTCCGGTCAAATGCCACCGCCTCCAAGCAGCCGTCTGGATTGCCTTAGCCAAAGTGACCTCCCCCGTGTCACTGTCTCTTCCTCCTGTTTCGTTTCCATCGATCAGAGCTGGAATCCTCTTGATTATTACGGGCTGGGTCTCTGCCACCACCGAGTGCCCAGTGCCCCGCGTAGACCCCGGAGCAGAGGGGCGGCACTGGGATCACTTGCTGGATGCACGGGTGAGGGTCAGAGGACAGGAGAGCCTTTCAGGCCTAGACACCCCACCTTCTTCCATGGAGCCTCCGAATCGTCTTCCTTGGGAATGGAGACGGTGTCAGGACCGCACCACCCCTGGTCTCCCTCTGCGCTCTCCCAGGGACTCCTGGGAGAACCTAACAGGCCACCTGCTTTCCCTCGGGGCAAGCTGCAGGTGGCGGGTAAGCCCAGGCTTTGTAACGGCGGGTGTGTGAGCCCCAATCGCCTCCTCGGAGCCGCCCTAAGAGGCCGAGCCCCCCTCCCGCAGACCCGCAGAGCCAGGTCCTCTGGGAGAACGTGTGCCCTGCGCTCTGCTCGGGTGAGAACTCCACACATGACCTGAGACAGGGCTGGGCAAGAGGCAGGGAACTGGGGGCCGCCTGGAGCCTGCTCCGGCCCCGGCATCTGCCAGCTCCGTCATTTCCAGATGCCCAGCCCGGCCCATTTATCTGAGTGACTTCCTGGGCTCCCCTGGCGCTTTTGCTAATTTCATATCATTTAATTTAATTTCGAAATGATTTTTTAAAAAAGGCTGTGGCCGCAGAAGCCCCAGCCACCTCATTCTTCTTCCTCCCCGAGGCTGGAGATACATCTTGTGGCTGCAGCCAGGTTTCTGGCCACGGATGCCCCTCGGAGGGCCCACGGCCGTCCGCAAAACTGCTGACTTTGCTCTCCCCCCACTGGGCGTAATGACCTCTCTCCTGTCCAGAGCCCCCTGCGCGTCCGAACTGAGGAGGAAAAAAGGGCTGGGAACCCACAGCAAGTGAGAGGCGGAGTCCTGAGATCTGGTCTCAGACAGAGAGTCAGCATAACTGACACACACTCTCACACACATGCACGTGCAGGCACACACGCGCACATCCATGCACCTGCACACACAAGTGCACACACAATGCGCACACACACAAGCAAATGCACACACACAACACAGTGCACACACATGCATGCACACACAAACACACTTGCACGCTCACACACGTATGTGCACTTGGCCTTCACTGATACACCGAGCATGCAGTCAGAGCCAGAAGCAGCGTAGAGTTTCCTGCTCTCCAATGCTGGCTTCTTTAAAGGGGCCAGTCTCAGATGCTCTGACTCCTGCCCTGACTTGGTTCTGGTTTCCTCTGTCCCTTTGTCCCCGTTCCTTGGGTGCAACTAGGCTTGTGTATTAGACCCAGAGACAAAAAGAAAAGTGGTTAGAAGTGATCCCTTTTCATCCTCCTCAACGGTTAGCTCTGACTTCCCCAAACATGGAGGCTAACTCCCGGACTGACCGGAGAAAGAAGAGTAGATGTTCCTGGGTCCCCCCAGGCAGCAAGTGGCTGAGAGAGAATGTCAGCGAGTGAACACTGCGGGGAAAATCAACTGCTTCTGAATGAGAACAGCTAATGTCTACTGAGCCCTCGCTAGGGCCCAGGCACACATTTACTCCTTCCCATAAGCCTCAAGGTGTCTGCTGTGCAGCCATCAGCATCATTCCCATTTCACAGATGGGGACACTGAGGCCCAGAGGGAGGTTACGTTGCCCAAGGTCCACTCTGTTGGCGAAGCTAGGATCTGAACCCAGCAGTGTGATTTCAGAGCCCACGTGCTTGCCCACGTGGGCACCACGTTGGATCTACCATCCTTGTGCATGTCCGGTCTTGAAACTTTCCCGTAATTGGCATTGATAGAGAGAACAGACTCAGGTGAAGACGGTGGTCTTTTTTTCCTAGCCTTTCCTCTCCGGTCCCACCTCCTTCTGATCCTCAAAGCTTAGAACGGTTCATCAATTTTGTTTGCATATCCAACTTGAGACACTGTCATTTCATTAACTCGAGTGAGGGGATCTTCATGCGAGGCTGAGTTTCAATAATTCCCTTTAAAGTTATGGAGAAATGTATGCTTAATTATATTTGCATATGAAAAATAGGGTCTAATTAGTTTGATTGATTATTATTTTAACCCTAATGGCATTTTGAGTATCTGTCCCAACTAATAGCAAGTGTATCGCTAATAAATCATTGAATTCTTTTACGGCGTGGTCTATTGAGCTGGCTTATGAAATATATTTTATTAATATCCCGGAATGTATTGAAACTGATACAAGTCAAACAACTGCTCATTTATTAAACTGTTTAAATGTCAGTTTTATACAAGAGTAATAATACGGGAAATATGTTCGTTCAGGAGACATCAGCAGGCCACGGGGACTCAAAATATTAGTTATCTTGGAAAAATATATTATGGAAATAAAAGTCCAATTATGTCATTTATTGCATTGAATAAATCTATATTGACTAACATAAATGTTGCACATTAGCGGCTGCACTTTCTTTCAAACTTTTTAATTCTCTAGAATTGTGCTCAGGGGCATAGTAGAGCCTGAATTTCCAGGACAGAGGTGTCATTGGAAAGATATGATTAACCCTGGCTGGTGTGGCTCAGTTGGTTGGGTGTCATCCTGTGTCCCAAAAGGTTGTCGGTTCGACTCCCGGAGGGGTCGTGCAGGAGGCAGCAGATCGATGTTTTGCTCTCACATCGATGTCTCTCTTTCTCTCTCCCTCTTCCTTCTTCTTTCTACCAATCAATACAAATATATGTTTTTTTGAAAAAGAGCTGATCAGTGCCCCTCACTGTGTGGCCTGAGGCTGTCCCGTGCACTGAAGGTCCTCTTGGTTAAGGATGTCTGTTCTGGGACATTTCCAAGGACCGGAGCACAGATCACAGCTCTGCCAGGGGCACCAGTGGCATCCTTCGCTCACTGTTCATCTGATGAGATTTCTGGGGTACATGCTGTGTATTGGGGGGCTGTGCCATGGGGATGCTGGTGCACCCAGACTGTCAGGGTCCTGGCCCCATGGAGGTGACATTCTAGGGGATTAAATGGAAAACGATTTTTCTCTGCGACGGCTATGCATACCAACTAAAAGGAAAACACACTTCCGCTCACAACACTCGAACACTGAATGTGTGGGCTTCGCCCCACACCAACCGATTCTTCAGATCCTGGGACACTCGCTGGATGTCCTACCATGCAATTTGGACACTAACTACCTGGGGCCAGTGGAAACCCCACTGTTAATGACTCAGTCCCACAAATTCCTCCCCTCGCTGCCTCCCCGCCTTCAGACACCAACCACAAGCCCAGGTCTGCACCTCTGACCTGCCGGCTATAAGTCAGGGGTTCCCACCGTCCCCTCCTGGAGTTCAAAAATTTGCTGGTATGTCTCCAAGAATGCAGGAAAGCACTTTCCTTACGATGATCTGTTTATGATAAAAGATGTAACTCAGGAACCGCCAAATGACAGAGACGCACGGGGCAAAGTCTATGGAAAGGGGCGGAGCTTCCGTTTCCTCTTGGGGTGCAGCACCCCCCCAGCACCTGGGTGTGTGTGTGTGTTCACCAACCGGAAGCGAAGCGGCAGCTCTCCAAGCTCTGTGGTTTAGGGTTCTGTGGAGCCTTCATGATGTACACACAGCCGATTAAGCCATTGGCCCTTGGTGATTGAACTCAATCTCCAGCTCCTGGCCCCTCCCCGGAAGGTTGGGGTGGGGCTGAAAGTTCCAATCCTCTAATTACATCAGTGATGGCGAACCTTTTGAGCTCGGCGTGTCAGCATTTTGAAAAAACCTAACTTAACTCTGGTGCCGTGTCACATATAGACATTTTTTGATCTTTGCAACCACAGTAAAACAAAGACTTATATTTTTGATATTTACTTTATATATTTCAATGCCATTTAACAAAGAAAAATCAACCAAAAAAACGAGTTCAGAGGTGACACGCGTGTCATAGGTTCGCCATCACTGTCCTGGGCCATAGCAACTCCTGCAGAAGCCATTTCCTGCCACAGGGGCCTGCCAAGGAGAGCATGAGCCTGGATTCTCACTGCCTCGATTACTCGCTGTGTGACCTTGGGTGAGCCCCTCACCTTCTCTGGTCCCTGTGGCCTCATGGGAAATGAGGCCGATCTGGTTAATCTCATGGTCTTTCTCAAAAGCCTTAAAAGAATCGATTACTGTAAAGGCCTGTGATTAGTGAGAAACCATCTGCTCCCGGCAAAGACCAGATCCTTCCCAACCTTGGGGGACTGGGTAAGGGGGAATAAGACAATGAGCAGCCGGCTTAGCAAATTGCCATCTCACGGGCCTTAAAAACACATATCTGCTTTTGTATCCGCCTTGATTGAAATTCTTATGCTAGGGCGCCGTCCGCGCCATCAATGCCTTAATTAGAAATTAGGACAGTCACATTGGCATAAATTAAATCAGACTAAAGATGATTAACAAAGTAATGCAAGAAATCATTAAATTAAACCATTGTGCCGAGTCCTCTGCTGATCTATCACAAATTTGGGCTGCTAATGAGGTCTTAATTAGTAAGTTAGGTTGAAATAATTCATGTCATTCACTTCAAAGACAGCCTCTTTCTTTCTTTCTTTCTTGCCTGTTTTTTTTCTCTCTCTCTTTTTGAATCCAGCCCCTGATGCGAACGTATCACGGCTGTGGAAGGGGGTGGGTGAATGTCATCCTATATAATAAAAGGCTAATATGCAAATTGTCCCCTCGACTGGGAGTTCAACCAGGAGTTGGGCCAGGGGGCGGGGCCAGCTGGCCAACTGCCCTCAGCCCCTCCCCCAGGCTGGTCCCACCCCCGATCGCCCCCCACAGATTGGGGGTGGGGCCAGCTGGACCCCACCCGTGCACGAATTCATGCACCGGGCCTCTAGTCAGTCAATAACAGGCATTCCTCAGCTGAAGGGGTGCAAACAGCTCACGATCTAAAATGACAGAATGGCAGAAGGCGAAGGAACAGTCAGGACATTTGTCCCCTTATCATACAGGTGGGAAAACTGAGGGCCCGACAAGGGAAGGGTCATAGAGGGTATTTGGGGCAAAGCTAGGGGCGTGGGCATCCTGAGTAAGGACTGGTTCTTTTTCCTGTGCTTTTGGGATGCCTTCCCGTTGCCCAGAAAAAGTAGCGGGTGAAGGAAGCCGGTTCTGAAAGGGGTTCGCCACTCTGTCGGGCGAAGCTTGCCATCTTCCTAGTCGCTCTCAAGTGTAGTGGCCACAGCGAGCATTTACTGAGCACCTACTACATACCAGACACTGTGCCGTGTGCGTTCCTGGCCTCCCCTCATTTCACCGGCAAAGCCTTCAGCAAAGTAGACACGATCATGTTCCCTGAATTACCGGCAAGGACGCTGAGGCTCAGAGAGGCGCATTAACTTGTTCTAGGTCACACAGCCAGGAGGAGACAGAGCTGGAAGGTACCGCTTGATGCCACAGTCTGAATGTTTAACTACTGTGCTCTCCTGCCTCAAAAATCACCACCAAATGGCTGGGTGGCTGGATGGGTGATGCATGGGCAGGTGGCAGGAGTCTGTGGGAAGGGTGACTGGGGACCAGCCAGGCAGTGCACAGATACGCACGCTGACTCGGCGTGATTTTTAGAGCAGGTGGGGCTGTTGGAAGATCAGTAGCTTTGGGGTCAGGCAGGCCTGAGGCCGGGAGTGTGCAGAAGCCGGTGTCGGCTTCTGCACACTCCCGGCCATGTGGTCCTAAGCCAACTGCTTCCCGTGTTCGAGACACCCAACCCACTGAGCCACACCAGCCAGGGGTTTGTGAGCACTTTCTAGAAGCCAGACAGAACCAAGCACAGGGCATACCTTATTTTTCTTGTGTTTTTTTATTGTGATAAACGTTAGATAAAATTCGCATTTTAACCATTTTCAGGGGTGCAAGGCAGTGGCGTTAGCACATTCACAACGTCGTGCGACCATCACGCGTCTATTTGCAAAGCTTTTTCATCATCCCAGACAGAAGCTAGGCATTAACTCCTCATTTCCTCCTCTGTCATTCCGGGGGAACCTCCGTTTGGCTTCCTGTCTCTATGCATTTGCTCACTCTCGGTGCTTCATGTAAATGGAGCCACACATGTTTTCTCCGGGTGTGTCTGGCTTATTTCACTCAGCATCATGCTTTCAGCTTTGCCCACGGGGTAGCAGGTGTCAGCACTGCGTCCTCACAGCTCCCCCCGGGGGCAACTGGGGTTCAGAGAGGTGCAGCGGCTTTCCCAAGGCCACACAGCTGGCACGTGGGGGTGTCGGGGCCTGAACTCCCGGACTCACGGGGCGGGCGTGCTGACTGCCTTTCACGTCTCCATCCTGCCTGCCCGGGCAGGTGCTGGGCACCTCTCGGGGCTTAGTACTCACCGCCCAACCACAGCCCCATCAATTACACCTCCCCCGGCCCACCTTGCGGCTCGAAGTCATCTATTTCTTTCCCACAGCCGCGATGGCTCCCCACCCAGCCAGGGCCAACACAATCACTTCTTCATTGATTCCGCATCAATTAATTAAAAAATCCATCCGACCACTCCACAGCTTGATGGACTTTGAGGATTCAGAAGGAAATAAATTAGTCCTGGCGCCGCGGGGAGGGGTGGGGGTGGGGGGGTGGGGGTGGAAGTGAGGGGATGGGGAGGGGAGCAGGTGAGGAGGCTCAGATCCAGGGCCCCAGCTCTGTGCTGCTACTCGTCCCATGGATATTTCAGGTGGACAGAGAGCCTTTGAGTCTGGGCCCAGAAACCCCACCGGCTTCCTGCTGGGGCAATGGCCGTCCTGGGGCACAGGCAGTAAGCCCGGGCATGTGTGGTTGCTGACCATTGGACCAAAGGCCAGGCCCCTTGCCAAAGCTGTGGGGATTCCGAGAACTAGAAAACCGGGCCCCGCCGCGAAGCTTGCTGTCTGTGTGGGGCACACACCTCGCACTGTGGGCCAGTGACGATTGTGTTGGTTCTTACAAGAGATGTGTACAAAGACCTGTGGCAAGGAAGGGGTGAAGCCAAAGCTACCCAGCCCAGGGGGAACGTGACTAGAGCTTTGAGGGGTGAATAGGAGTTTACTAGGCCGAGAAGGGAATTGCAAGTAGTGGGAATGCCACGAGAAAGGCAGAGGTGAAGTGTTGTATGACTCACACGTGGGATATCTTTGAGGATATAGATGAGTTTGTGTATGTGTATGTGGTGTGGGTGGGTGGAAGTAATGAGGTGGAAAGCTGAAAAGGTGGGGGTGAGGCAAGTTATCAAGAACCTCCAATGCCAAGCTCAGGAGATTCAATTTGTCTCAGTGAGCACGAGGGTGGAGGCAGCAGAGATTTTTATGAAAGGGAGGAAATATGGAACCCGTATATTTTAAAAAAATAATGTTGGAGGAATTAGGGATTGTTATCCCTTCAGGGTCTAGTGGAGAAGTGAGTATATGAGGAAGGCCATGTCTCAGCCCCCAGAAAACACAGTCCGCTGGGACTCCAGCAGGTCCGAGACTCAGTTCAAGTCCTGCCTCTTCCAGGCAGCCTTCCCTGATCACTCCCCCTCCAGATGGTCTGGTGGGCTGGTAAGAGCATCGGGGTGTCTGCTACACCTGGATTTAAATTCTAGACCCATATTTGCCCAGCTTTGGCCCATGAGAAGACATTTCATCCCCAAGAGTCCACTGGCTTCCTCTGAGAAAGGGGAGTGGCCATGATTCTAATATCAGCCAGGGAGGACTGTGGTGAAAAGTAAATGAGATCACAGATGGGGAGGTGCCTGCCCACTGCTGGGTCTCCTCCTGCCGAGAGGGGCCAGGAAATGAGCCTGCTGAGCCTTCCCCTGACCACTCCCATGGACACCCAGGAAGTGTCTGGCCTGGTCCCCTCCCTCCTGGAGATTTCTGCCCTGAACACTCTTAATTTTATTTCCAGAACAGGGGATCAGGGACAAAGCAAACCCTCCTAGTGCCAGGAAAGCTCATAAATTATAGGGAGATGAGAATATTTTAATACAAACCAAAGAATCCCAAGTACAAAGAACTGTTCTGAGAATGTGTTTTTCCCCCGCTCCCTCCCCCTTTCTGTCCCCCTGATATTTGGAGCTGAGAAGAATCCTCGGGGAATTTATAACAAGTGGAATATTTAAGGGGAGGGAGCCAGAGGTCCCTTTGGCGTTCTCTTTTCAAGGGAAGTCACCCCGGAGTGTCTGGTACGTGCATGAGTGACATGAAAGGGAGACTGTGTGCGGAGAAGGAGAGAATATGCCAAGAATTGTCAATTATGCAAAAAAAAAATTGCTTGTCCGAAAGAGTGATGTGTCTGGCTTTATTCCCTAGATGGAGTTCGGCATGCTGGCCAAGGCCTTTGCCAGACTGTGGGATTTTTCTGAGAGTACCTTAGGACTTAGCTCCTTCACCCCGCCTGTGACCACAGGTCACTTGGTCAGCTGGGGGTCACTGCGTGCCTTGACAAATCTCAAAGACCCTAATATTCTGAGTCCTTCTGTTGGGAGACAATTTCCGGGAGAGATGTGGACTGGTGACGTGCTATGCACCCAGTGCTGGGCCTGGAAGACAAATCAATGAATGTATCAGTTCTTCTTTGCCATGATAATGCTGTGTAACAAACAGCACCACAGTCTCAGGAACATATACGAACTCTTCTGCTCACAGGTTAGCTGGAGACTTCTGCAGGCTTGGCGGGTCCCAGCTGGGCTTGCTTGTGCAAGCTGGTGAGTAGGCTAGAGGCTGGCTGGTCTGGGATGGACTCACTCCCATGTTCAGGAGTTGGCTGGCTATTGGCTGTGGTGATGGAGGTGATTAGGGTCACATGTCTCATGTGACCTCCAATAGGCTGACCTGGACTTGCTTGCCTTGGGGCTGGCAACATCCTAAGGGGTATAAGCTATAGAGCTTCTTAAGGGCCAGGCTCAGAACTGGCCTCAGTGAGGGTGAGCCCCATCGGAGTGGCCTTCACGTCGTTTTACTTTGCATCTGGGTCTCTAGTAATTGACTCCGTGCCTGGGCACGGGGGGCGAGGGGTGGTTGTGCATAGACTTGTCTTGGCTGAATCACTGACAGGCCAGCTCACTGTGTGACGCAGAGCAAGGCCTTTGCCCACTCTGAGCCTCAGTCTGCCAATCTGTAAATTGGGGGTGTTGTACCACAGCCCATTCTGCCTCTATGTTCCGAGCCCCAGCCCAGTGTTGGGTGCTGGGTCTACAGGGAAAATCCTGACCCATGAGTTTGCTTGCCCGTCGACAATATCCGGACTCCCCACCTCTTAGGGTGGCTGTGGGGATGGGTTAGGAAAGGACGTGACGCAGGTGGCAAGAAACTCTACCACCAGGAAGACAGTTCAGTTCCGTTCACATTCCCCGTCACTGGCCAAGGCCTTTGCCAGACTTTTCAAAGCTTTCTCCACCCGAGGGGGATGCCCAAGGTCACGTGCACTCACCAGGAAGGTGGTGAAAAACCCACACCTGGAGTTTGTCTCCAATCGGTGAGATCCACTGCCTCCCCCACCCCCCCATCCTTATCTCCATCCGGGTGCTCCTTAAGAGGAGGCCAGACACCCACGTCCCCCCGGGAGCTCTGCTCTGAGTCTTTTATTTGAATCCAAGGGAACTGGCTGAAGACACAGCCCTCGGAATCAAAGTGGCTAAGATATCCAACTGGCCCAAACTGGCTAGAAAATGAGTATTTCCTAGCTGCCCAAAGGGCTCCGTCTGACCCAGGCTCTGGAAGCTTCCATCCCTCCCCTCCCCCTGGGAGTGGTGGGAGCAGCTGGCTGGGGTCACTCTCCCAAATTCCGAGCCCGGCAGCGGGTAAAATGTGAGCCTTTTATTCGGGTAATAGAGACGAAGTTCCCGAGTCTTCGAGCAGCATCAATCCTGAGATTTATTAACCAATTTAAAATACTATTGTCTTTCACTTCAGAGCAAGATTGAGGGGTGTTGTTGGAGGAATGTAAAGGCAGAGTGGCTGAGCCTGCGAGCCAGGAGGTGTCTGTACCTGGGACTCAATAGATATTCATGAACATTCCCGTATTTAGTGAAGGAAATAACTTAATACCGACAGTGCGATGGAATAATAGCTATTTCCTGGCTGACTTGCAGGCCTCAGAAAATGAGATTGCGGCGGCTTCATTTTTCTTGTCTTTTCCTGCGCTCCCTGCCAGAGAGGCGGCCGCCCTGGGATTCTCTCTGCATTTCCAATGAGCTCAGGCCTCAGCCCCCTCCCAGCCCCGGTGCTGTCCTCCTCACCCCCTCCCCGCCGTGACCTTGGCCCAGGCTTTGTGGAGAGGCCACTCTGGGGCCGACTTAGTGGTCCAGGTGGGGATTAGAGTAGCTCAACCTTTATTCAGGTGAGAGGCAGGCGGACTGCTCCGTTTTGGATGGTGTCAACATTTGTTTGTTTATTCATTCATTCATTCATTCATCATTCATTCATTCATTCTCCACTGAGTGTCTACCACGTGTGGATGCTGAGGACACAGATAGAACACTCTCAGGCCCTGCTCTCTCAGAGCTCACCAGGCATTAAAGGAGACGCACAGTGAAGTATTCCAGGGGCCCCTCGAGCGACTTACGCAAGGCTCAGTGTGGCCCAGAGAAAGGTGGAGGCTGGACACCTAGAGGGACAGGTAGTCAGATGGCGCTGTCCACCGTCTGCCTTTTAAAGCTGCCAATAAAACTCATGCCGTCACCCCTGCCACACCCTGGATAACCCTGATTTCACTTGGACCTCAGAGCAGCTCTGTGTGGCCCCTTCCTTCTCCCTGGTCTACAGGTGAGACCATGAGGCTCAGCCGGATGAACTGGCTTCCTCCAGCTCATGTCGCCACGAAGTGGCAGAAACAGAACTGGAACCCAGGACACGGCCGTGACCGGACTCAGTCCTGCCCTGGAGGAGTTTGCAATCCGGCGGGCGGGGGAGACAGACAAGTGGATGGGAGATTGCAACACCGTAGAAAGTGCTCTGAGAAAGGAATCCAGATACTATGCTACCGAAAGTCATCAGCTTGCAAGAGGAGAGAGCCAGAGGGTCAGAGAGGAGCAGAGAGGAGCTACACAAACAATCAGAGAACAAGAAAGTGGCAAGAACTACAGACCTACCCACAATTACTCTAAATGTAAATGGGTTAAATGTTCTAACCAAAAGGTAATGGATAAAGAAGACGTAGTAGCCTACATACAATGGAATATTACTTGGCCACAAACAACGAAATCTTACATTTGCGACAATATGGTTGGACCTAGAATGTTTTATGCTAAGCACAGTAAGTCAGACAGAGAAAGACAAATACCGTATGATTTCACTTACAGGTGGAATCTAAAACTAAAAATAAATAGAAACAAACTCATAGATACAGAAAACAAACCGATGGTTGCTGGATGGGATAGGATTAGGGGGATGGGCGGAAAAGGTGAAGGGACCGAGAAGTACAAATTGGCCATTTTACAGAAATAGTCCTGGGGATGGAAAGTACAGCGTAGGCAATAGAGACAATAATATTGTAATAACTGTGTGTGGCGTCAGGCGGGTACCAGACTTCTTGGGGGGGGGGGGAATCTCTTCGTAAGGTGTATAAACGTCTAAACACTATGTCAGACACCTGAAACTAATATAACGTTGAATGTCAAATGTAATTGAAAAATTTAAAAAACTGTAAAAAGTGCTCTAATGGGGAATAGAGGGACATGGGGATGCACAGGGGCAGGGCCTCCTACACCAATTTGGGGTGAAGCAGGGAAGAGGGAGAGATGCCCCAGCAGGAACAGACGTGTGGGCAGGAGTTAGCAAGGGGGGTGGGGGGTGGGGAGGCAAGGAGTCCCGGGCAGAGGGGACAGGACAGCCCTGGCAAAGGCCAGGAGGTGAGGCATCTGCATTCTTCCTAGAAGTTCAGGTGTTTCCAACTGGCTGGGTGCAGAGTGTGAGAGAAGAGGCTGAAGTGGCGGGTGGAGGGGCTGCCTGGAGTTATCTCAGTGTGCGGGGGGAGGGGGGGCTGTGGTTGGGGCTTCATCCTCTTAGTTAAGGCTGCCCCCCTTCAATGCCACGGCTGCTCACAACAGTTCTCTGTGGCTCCAGCTCGGGCTCTCACAGCTAAAAAGGCATCCAGAGAGGCCCCCACCCCCCAAGGACGGCCCTTATCACTCCACCCGGAGTGCTGAGACGGAAGCACCTGAGTGTGTCCCCGGGTTAGTTCTGTTTTCTAAATGGAGACACGGAGTCCCAGATGAGCAGCGACTTGAGCAAGAACACATGGCAATGTTGGGCCCGAGTATAGGACTCAGACTCTGTCCCGAAGGTTCCTGTGGTTGGAGCAAACAGCTAAAATGTGATGAAAGCCCCCTGCGCGGGCCTGGCGCATAGTAGGTACACAGTTAAAATCGGTTCTCTTTCTCTTGCCTTCCACGCGTGCTAGCTCTGCTGCCACTCCTTGGCTGTGCAACCTTTGGGTGAGGCCTCTCCCTCTCTGAGCCTGCTTTGCTTGACGGGAAGATGGGATAGGAAGCTACCTGGGGCGTCAATGGGCGCTGACAGTCTGAGAATAGAAAGGGGCACGCAGTTAGGATGGACACGCGATTCCGTTCTGCTAAGATTGCTGC
>NW_005871439.1:192120-293107 GCF_000147115.1 Myotis lucifugus | reverse complement strand
GGTGTGAGTGTGTGTGTGAGTGTGAGTGGGGGTGACCAGTGTGTGCTGTGTGTCTGCCGGAAGTGCTGGGTGGATTGCTCTCCCGCTCCGGCCAGGCTCTAGCTGGTACCATTGGAGGTCCTGCCTGTGTCCCCCGGGGCCGTGCCCTTGAAGGAGGTGGGGGTCTGAGGAAGCGCGGCGGCCGCAGCCCCACCTGCCCAGGTCGCTCCACAGATCCTGTAGGAGGAGAGGGAACGGGCCAGAGAGAAGGGCCGTCCGGGCTCCAAGGCGCTGGCATTCCTGAGCCGGGGCCTCTCCCGGGCTGGCCTGGGAGGAGGTCTGCACGGTGACCGGACAGAACCCCACGAGGCCGAGGGGAGCTGTGCCTACACATCGCTTCCTAGAAGTGACATGCCTCCTGAGGAAGCACCACATTCTGACGACAAACGCAGCCCGGGCTCCTTGCAGTGACTTGGGAAATTGAAAAAAAACCCCAACCATTTATAATCCCATCCCTTCGAGATCATTACTGGCCCCATTTTTGTGTATATCTGGTCAGACTTTTTAAAAACACAGGCACACATATATCACTTTATTTTAGTTTTTACATCATTGTGGCTCATGTGTCACTCACCCACTCACTCCTCCTAAATAATCCCCACATTATAAACTAGTTTTTGCTCATGTTATTTTGACCGGCTCTATTCCATTCTATGATGGTTAAAAACATTTCTGTATTTTGGCCCTGCCCCCCTCCCCCCATTTTTGGCCATTCCAAATGATGCTTGTGTGACGTGCTGTTTTCTTCCCTTTCTGGGTCTTCACAGGGGCTCTTCCCATGTGAAGGAGGGCCCTCCTCCCACCCTTCCTTACTTCAACTCACCCTGAGGTCGCGGTTTAGATGTGCCTCCTCCAGGAAGTCTTCCGTGATGCACCGTCCTTCCTGTGGAGCCCTCTCCTCCTCTCATCACAGTGTGGGGCCAGGATGTGCCGCAGCGGCCTGCTCCCGGCCGGGCCAGGCGCTCCGAGGCTCCCGGGGCTGCCACCTTATTCGTGGCAGCAACTGGGACAGCGCAGCACAAGATAGGCCAGGCATCGGTAGTGGGTAGATGTTGAGTCAACACTATGAGACGCATCCTTGGATTATGGGGGGAAGTACCGGCACCCCCGTTGGATAGATGCTGTGGTGGAGACTCAGAGAGTCAGTGCAAGCCGAAATGAGGCCCAGCTGTGCCCAGAGTCCGGCCTCCTCTGGTCCCACTTCGCTACACCTCCTCTATCCCAGCCCCTCTGACTGCTTCTCCCACTCCGGGCCCCCAGCATCCCAGCTCCCGGGAGAGGGCAGGGCCCGAGGACGAGCAGCTGGGAGCAGAAGGCGGCACCTGCTCCGGCAGGAGAGGCGCCCGGAGCGCGCTCGAGCTCGATGCCAGCACTTCCTGCCGTTTTTTCTTCCAAAGGAGAACTTGGCCTCCTTCCCTCGAGCTGGGGACTCACAGAATCTGATTTGAAACCTACTCAAGTGTACATTAACCCACTTCCACTTGGCATGGGCCGGGGAGCCTATAATTAGACAGACACCATGCCATTTCGTGGGTTTCATTCACACGAACAGAAAGTGTGCTCGCACAGGGAGGCGGCTGGAGGAGCGAACGTGGGAACCTTCTCCGGAGGGCTTGCACTTGTCGTGAGCCAAAAGGATGCCTTTCTAAGTTCAGGGAGCGTGGAGCGTGCCGGCTGAGCGCAGGTGGGGACGCCGCGGTGTCGTGTAGCCCTTACACACGCCGGGCCTGGGTTTGCGCACACGTGCTCAACCCCAGCTCCGACAGTCGGGTGAGCAGTGCCGCTTCTCTGAGCTGTTTCCCCGTCTGTGCTTTGGGACATTGTCACCAGCCTCACTGAGTTATGCTGTCGAGGTCTCAATGAGATGATGTGTAAATAAAACCGGAGCGGGTGCTCAATTGGCTGGAGCATCTAACGGAGTCCAGGCTAGCTTAAGGGAGGAAGGGGATTTGTTGGATCATCTTATTGAAAACTCTAGCAGTAGGAGGCCTTCAGGCATGGCTGGATCCAGGTGCTGCCTAAAGTGCACGGGCATTCATCTCTCAGCCTCTCTTTTTTTCCTGTGACGGCGTTACCCTCCAGCAGTCCCTCTCCTCATGGTGGTGGCCTGTCCTCTGGCCTTTTAGTATCTGGAACTGGTTGATCCCTCAACCACCACAGCTCCATGATCTCACCCTCAGGAGGATCAGGAGGAGGTATGCAGGTACCTGCCTCTGGCTGGGGATCTCGCTCTGTCCACACCCAGGGCTGCCCCTGGGATGCCTGACTGGTTTTCTCCCCCCTTCAGCGGCCCACTCGCCTCTTGCCCAAGTCCACCTATCTCTAATGCCTTTCTTGGGCTCCATTTCTTTCCCGCTTGTACCTGGGTGCCTAGCTATTTTCTGTCCGACCACATCCGTTCCTCACCCCTCCTCCACCTCACTCCCCAGGCCTGGACCCCCTAAACCCCCTGTCTTACTCCCAACCTCTTCCCAGATGTGGAATTGGGATGCGACCTTGCTCATTGCTTCTCTGTGCCACTCATTCACCCGCTGGGTGATCGAGGACCTGTGACCTCCCGCGGTCCTCAGTCTTCTCCGCCATAGAAATGGGGATGATCCCCCCCCCCCCCCCCGATCGGCCGGCCCTGGTGGAGGCCCGCGCTTGGCGATCGTATTTACAGTCACACGAGCACAATATGGGAGGAATTACCGGGAGGTTTGGGGCCGCGATGAGGCTGGATTTGCAC
Source organism: Myotis lucifugus (assembly GCF_000147115.1). Lineage (NCBI taxonomy): Eukaryota > Metazoa > Chordata > Mammalia > Chiroptera > Vespertilionidae > Myotis > Myotis lucifugus. Next base: position 290,340 of record NW_005871439.1, on the reverse strand, counting down.
TGATGTCGCCCATTATGAGGTGTCATGTTGCATTTGCAGAAGGCGGCTGCGTGGAACTGCGCTCTCTCCCGCCTCCTCTGGAAGGGACGAGGGCTTCCTCTCTGCTTCCTGGCTCTTCCACCACCCAGGACTGTGCCTGGTCCCCAGAATCTCGCCCAGTCAGCCTCTGACACAGAATGAGGACTTCCGGCACAAGCTGGGGGAGGGGCCGAGGGTGGCCGTCACCAGGGTCTTCACGTCCCTTCCAGCTCTGAGACGTAACTCTCCAGGAGCCCTTCCCCGGGTGGGCAGACGTGGCCAGAAGACAGAGTGGCCTTCCCTGGGCAGGAGGCTGGGAACAGACCAGCGCTCCCTCCTTGACCCCAGAGCCTGGTCCTGTTTGCATTAGCCCTGGCCCTGGACAGGCAGCCCACTTCCCGAGAGGGGCCCTCCGCCCTCCACCCCCCTCTGAGCTCTCTAGCCTGAGTCCTGAGCAAGCCGCGTCGCCTCTCCGCCTGTTTAATGATTTCCCCAGGTGACGGAGTGCTTGTTATCCAAGTCACAACAAAAATCACGGGCCTCCTAATTAAAAGCCAGCCGTAGGTCTCTCTGCTTGGGACTGGAGCGTGGCATCACCCGTGTTCCGGAAAGAAACCTAATTAGTTGGCAGAGGCCTTAGTGAGCGCCTGGTACCTGGGAAGTTAGGACAGAGTCCCCTGGAGAGGGGCTGGGGGAGCCTGGACACTTCCCCTGAGGTCAGCGGGGCCGGCCAGGGCTGGGGGTAGCTCACAGTGACCCTTGAGTGGCAGCCCACTGTAGTGGAAATCATTTAAATGCAAACAGCTCGGCTGCCGAGTGCCAGCTCCTCTGGGTGACCCCGAACAAGTCACTCCATTTCCCTGGACTTCAGTGTCTCTTCTGGACATTGGGGGTGGCAACAGTATTTGCATCCTGGGGTTGCTGGGATGAGCAGGTGAGTAAAGTGGGGAAGCCCGGAGGCCCTGGATGGTCAGCTGCTGGCTCTATGGCTGGCAAAGGTGTATGTTTTTAGACGGAAAAGCTCAGTATAAAATTCCTAAATTTCTGCTGCTCGGCCGAGTAGTTGCCTAGTGGCAGCGAAATGTTTTCTTGGTAATTTTGAGTGAGAAATGTGCTCATTTCTTTCACTCCTTGAAAAAAACGTTGGCTTGAGGGACTTCAGAATGTCAGAAGAGAGATGGACGACCTTGAATCTGTTTAGCCTGGCTCCCTCACTTTGAAGGTGGGCTACCTGAGACGCAGAGAGGGACAGGGGCTGGGCCATGGTCACACAGCATGTGGATGCAGAACCAGGACTAGAACCCGGTCCTCCGTTCTCCCTCTGACCCTTTCTAGTGGGTGATGGCAGAGGGGCCGTGGGCCACGGCCTAACCTTACGGGGGAGACCAGAAATAGCCTCACTTAGCCCCTGAAGCTGGGATCCCCGACACTGGCTTCTCCCCAAGGCCCATGCAGGGCCAAGCCCCACCGAGGAACTTGAACATAACAACACCGCAGACTGACAGCCTTGTGCTCACAAGCATTGTGTTGGGGCTGGTGAAGGGGAAGTAAATGCTCTCTTGACTTCCCCAGAAAAACAATTTTCTTCCTTGGTAACTGCAGTTATTTGAAAACCATGTCAAAACAGTAGTGTTTCTCCAGTAGCGTCTGTCTCTTTCATCCTCTCCCTCCCTTTCTCCTTCTCCCTCCTCTTTCTCTCACCAGTGTTCAAGGGCCAGGAGACACTACAGGGCCATCATGAGCCAAGATATCCGTGAGGACCATGGACAGAGACAAAGGAGCCGGCTACCCCACACCCTTGGCTGAGTCGTGTGCTGCAAAGAAGGTCGTTGGCCAATGGATGCTCCAGATCTGGTGAATTCCCTGCTGACATGGTTCTCTCAGAAGTAATTGCTTTTTTGGTTCCAATTTCCTTATAAGGCGGCGAGCTCCACGTTGCTGGACATTTTTGAGAAGTTTGGAGGGCGCTCATCTCTCAGGAACACTCTAGAGAGGTTGCCTGCGCTAAGTGAGAGTTGTTGCTCATTCTAATTATGGTCCCTTCCAACCATAAACGGCATCCTATATAATAAAAGCCCAGTGACCGAATGGGCTTTTCGAACGACCGGAACAACCGCGACCCCTCGCCCCGACTGGCCCCGCCCCCACCAGTGCATGAATTCGTGCACCAGGCCTCTAGTTGAATAATAAATAGATAACAAGAGACGACAAGTGGTGGCAAGAATGTGGAGAAAAGGGACTCCTGTACACTTTTGGCGTAATTGTAAATTGGTACAAGCCACCATGGAAGACAGCGTGGAGGTTCCTCAACATTTTAGAGATAGAATTACCATATGGTCCAGCAATTCCACTGCTGGGTACTTACCCAAAGGAAATGAAAGCAGGATCTCAAAGAGCTATCTGCACTCCCATGCTCACTGCAGCATTATTCACAACGGCCAACGTGTGTCCGTCAGAGGAGGGGTGGGTAAAAGGATGCGGTATATCTACACAGTGGACTATTACTCAGCCACGAGGAAGAAGGAAGGCCTGCCATTTGTGACAATGTGGGTGAACCTTGAGGGCATTATCCTAAGTGACATCAGTCAGACAGACCAGTACTGTGTGGTGTCACATAAGTGTGGAACCCCAAAATGCCAAATCATAGAGATAGAGAGGAGAGTGGTGGGTCCTAGGGGCGATGTTGGTCAAAGGATACAAACTTCCAGTTATAAGATGCATATGTTCTGGAGATCGAATGTACAAGGTGATTTTAGTCAACAATACTGCCTTATATATTTGAAAGTTGCCAAGGAAATAGATCTTCAACGTTCTAACCACAAAAAAGAAATGGCAATTGTGTGGCAAGATGGATGTTTACCTTGAACTCCTTACCTAATCTGTGGACTTTGAACATCCCGTCTTGGGCACGGGCTGCATCCCAGGTGATTTGCACGTTACTGTCTCATGTGACCCCCCAGCAATCTCTGGGGAAGTAGGTAGGGTTGCTCTTCTCCTTGGGCACCCGAAGCCTCAGGGAGCTCAAGCCACCTTTCAGAGGCAGGGACAAAACCGGGGTTAAAACCCAGGTCTCCCAGGCTGCAAGGTTCTTCCTCTTGCAGACACAGCAGCGTGGTGCACAGCTGCCTGGGATGATTGACAGCTAGTGAGGGCCTCCACGGAGTCCCCAGCAATGCCATTTGCCCAACCCCCGTCTCCCCACAGGCTCACCGGTGCCTGGAATTCCAACACTAACCTGGCAGCCCTTCCAGAACTCTTCTTGGTAGAATCTTTTTGCCTCTTTTGCAGAGCCCAACTAAATGGGTCAGCTCCCATGAGTGAAGATTCAAGATCTTAATCGAAAGAGAGCTTTGGGAGCAGGTATAATCAAAGGCAAGAGGAAGGAGATACCTAGACCTCTCCATCTTGTCCCTCCTTGCCCTGCCAAGAATGTGAGTCGGAACCTTGGCAACAACCTAATTCAAACCACTCATGTCATGGCCCAGGCTCAGAGAGGGTTAGGTAGGTGCCCAAAGGCACACAGCATGTGACTCACAGTGTAAGGACGTATTCCTGGGTTTCTTAACCACTCTTGTGCTTTCCCCCTCCTCGGCACTGTACTCCCTCCAGTTCAGGAGGCCTTCGAATTCTCCCTTAAAGGAAGGCAGCAGATTTATGGGTTAATAAACATTTACAACGCGCGGCTGAAAAAACAGACTCAGGTAGACAGAAATTATTCATTCAAATTAACTATAAATTAAGATCAACCTAATTTAGGCCTATTAAAATGGAAAGCATATTATCTCTCATTCAAAGGAATTCGCATTTGATGCAAATAGCACAAGTTCCCAAACTTTAGAAACGTTCTCGGGTTCTTCATCTGCGTAGTTAACCAATGGCGCACGGGGCCCCCCGATTTTAAAAAAACGGGAACATAAGGAACAATAATTAGTTATGTAAATAATGTGGCATTCTTGTTTATAATTAGCTCAAGAATAAAATAAAATCCGCGCATGTCACAGGACTAATTTTCGTATGCAAATGAACGATCAAAACTATAAACAGTAATAATGCAGTTGGGGAGATGTGACATTCTCAATTTATTAGTAGAAGTGCCAGTTACAGCTGATGAGGGCTGACGTTGGGGGATTGCCAAGGTGCCCAGGCCTGGAACATTCTCACCCAGCAAGAGGAGAAAACTTCACTGAGATATTTTCACTCGTTTTATGTTGGTGACGGCCACCCAGTGAACCCGGTGAGTCAGAGGCAGGTTCCATATCAGGGAGAGAGGACTCAGAGAGTCATATACTGTTCTGTTGTTAATCCTCACCCCGTTCCCACCCCAGACCTCTTTAAGTGGTTGTAGTTGTTAAATGAGGGAGTCGTGTTCAATAATCCCCAGGCCCTTTTACAGCTCCAGCCTTTTAGGATTCTGCCTGGAGGGAAGGGAGGACATTTCCATCCAGACAAGAGCTGCATCAGGACCCACAGGGGCTGATGGGAATCTCCAAAGGAGTTGGCCCAAAGCATGCTGGGAAGTGTGACGGAATCTGCGGGAAGAAGCATTGCTCAAGTGGGTGGTGAGGTGGGACACAGTGCATCTGACTTCACAGGTCCTAGAACATCCCTTCCAGAGGCCCTGGTACCCAACACTCTGCAACCGAGAACTCCATGCCTCCTAGCTCGAGACGAGGACGGTGCATTCATGAGGCCACTATGAAGATGCGCATCAGGTTACCCGAGTTCTTCCTTTTTGTCCACCCATCCATCTGAACATTGGGGGTACGTTGAAGGCTATCCAAGACCATATGGTGGCTGGCGACTCCAGTCTCCTCTAATTGGTGCCTCTCCAAATTTGGGATGGGAATGAATAATTATTGAGCAAGTTCTCTGTGCAGGGCTCTATCTAATAGCTTTAGACACACTATCTCATTTAGTTCGAATGCCTACCCTAAGTATTGTAAATAATAATACTTATAAAATAGCTAGAGGCCCGGTGCACGGATTCGTGCACTGGTGGGGTCCCTTGGCCTGGCCTGTGGGGATTGGGCTGAAACAGGCTCTCCAACATCCCCCGAGGGGTCCTGGATTGTGAGAGGGCGGTTCTCAGGTGACGCACCCTGGAAACAGGCTCCCTCCTCTCTGGTTCTGGGTGTGTTACCCGAGACCTGCAGCTGCCAAGTCACTGCAGCTCAGCAGCTCCTGTGTTGAGCATCTGTCCCCTGGTGGTCAGTGCGAATCAAAGCTACTGGTCAGAGCGTCTGCCCCCTGGTGGTCATTGCATGTCACAGCTACTGGTTGGATGGTCACTTAGGCTTTCATATATAGAGATAATGATAATTTATTGTTACTATGCACCAGGCACTGTGATTATCCCTTTACATAAATACTTTTAATGTCTCTGGCAGTTTGGAAAAGGAGTTACTTTTATTTCCCAGATTCAGAGAGGTTAAGTGAATTGTCCAAGGTCACACAGCACATTAGGAGTCAAGCCAGGCCTTATCCGAGGCCTTTGGAATTCCAGGTGGGGGAATTCCAGGTGCGCCTTCAGGTGACTGGTCGCTGGGAGGTCTCACCTTCCTTATCTATAAGTTGAAAATCCTAACTCTTTCCCCTCATCAAACCCAACAGGCGAATTCCCGCCTCCCTGCTCTCTCCTCCCCTCAGAGAGGCAACCCTCCTCACCATATGCCTCTGTGTTTATTTCCACAGACTTACCTTTCAGATCCTGGCCCTGGAAAGGGAAAGGCAAGGCAAGGAGGGGCCCAGGCCCCACCTCTGCGAATCCCACCGCCTCCTCCTGAGATCGGCAGGGGGAGCATGAAATATTTAAAAGCTCCAATTGAAATCCTGTTAGCACCAGGCCTCGGAGAGCGCCAAGTTCTCCAGCCCCGGAACATCAGTATCTGTTTGCTGGTGTCACTTAGAGACCCCGGCTTTCCAAACCATTGACCGAGCCTTTCTGTCAATCCAACACTTTTAGGGTAATTTAACTTAATAATACCTTTGTCGGCGCCGGCGCCTGGATCTGAAGGGTGATTACCATAGAAGTTATTTTAGGTTGTTTAATGGAATGTAGTAAATTCTCAATTGACAAGGCAGCTCCTCAGAATGGCTTTTCAAAGTGTTTACCTTTCAAATCTTCGCCCCTCACTCTACCAAACTTCCTACTTGGAGCCGGGGAAGACTTCATAAATTATTAGCGATGTTCTCCCCCCCCATGCATTCACGTGCATCATTAATTCTTTGTAAAAAGTTCAAACTGTCCGGGATTTAATTGTTATCACTGGGAAAACGGCTGGAAATGGATGCGGGCTCTCTTATTCTGTCAGAAACGTTGACTTATTGCACTTGCTATTTTACCCATCACATCACATTCTCGGTACAAGAGAGCGAAAGGAACAGGGGAGGGGAGGAAAGAACATAAATGCTTCTCCTTGAAACGAAACAAAACAAAACAAAAGAGCATATATTTCGGGGGGGACAAGTCACAGATCCGGGTGACAAAATAATAGTTCCGGTCCCCAAAGATAGAGGGGGGGGCAGCCATTTAGGGGAAATTTACGTTGTAAGTTTTATTGGCTCGAACTGTATTTTTATTGTAAGCTTCGAAGCAAGTTCTAGAATTCCAGGCGTCTAATGTTTCCTGATTCTGAGATGCTGAAATTCCATGTGTCCAACTGCCCCAGGTATTTTACATTTTCAGGATGAGTTAAGCCGATAGTCCAATATTCAGGACCCCCGAGAAGCATCTCAGATGTAGAATGGTATTGGCAAAAGCCACAGGAATAACTAACATTTACTGAGAGCTTATTCTGTGCAGGTGCTGTGCCAAATGTGTCCCGTGCCTCAGTTTGATCTCCATGTCACCCTAAGTTCTGGTACGACGATGAACCCCATTTTACAGTTGGATAAACTGATGCACAGAGTGGTTGAGTGACTCATTGCCCGATTTCACACAGCGAACAGCAGAGGCTAAGACAGTGGTATGTTGCATCCGGTTCCTCCGGCTCCTAAGAAGCTATGGTGCACATCTCTTCCCGACTCTGTAGTCAACGAAGCCACCACCTTGATAGCTTGAAATTGGCCAGGGTGGGAGTATTTACACCATGGAAATGGGCCAACGCTACAGACCAGGGTTTCCCCCAAGGACAGTGGTTCTCAACCCGTGGGTCGCGACCCTTTTGGGGGTCGAATGACCCTTTCACAGGGGTCGCCTAAGACCATCGGAAAACACATATGTAATTACATATTGTTTTTGTGATTCATCACTAGGCTTTAATTATGTTCAATGTGTAACAATGAAAATACATCCTGCATATCAGATATTTACATGACGATTCATAACAGTAGCAACATGACAGTGATGAAGTAGCAACGAAAATAATTTTATGGTTGGGGGTCACCACAACATGAGGAACTGTATGAAAGGGTCGCGGCATTAGGAAGGTTGAGAACCACTGCACTAGACTAATATAACAAACGCTTCATGTACCTATGACTCAGCTTTGGTTAATCTTGACATTTTGCTGTATTTATTTTAGACCTCTCCTTTTTTCTTTTAAGATATAAAATAATACAGAAACAGTTGGCTCCTTCTGTATTATTCTCCACCACCCTACTCATTTGCTTCTCGATCCAGAAATATAGTCCCATTCCCAACTTGGTGTTTATCATGTTTTAAAAATATTTTTACTACATATGTGTCCATAAATAATACATGGTATTGTTTTGCATATCCTTAGATCTATATCCACCATTTTACACCATATGTATCATTCCACAACTTTTATTTTTAAATACATTTCATTTTTTTTGGAGGTTTGTACATGTTGATATATGTAATTCGAGTTCATTCATTTTAATTTCTATATGGCGCTCCATTGTATGAATAAACCGACATTTCTTTTTTCTTTTTTTCTACTGATGAACGTGTAGGCTACTTCCAGTTTTTGTAGACATCTCCTGGTGCACATGGGCAAGAGTTTTTAAGGTATATACTTAGAAGTAGAATTTCGAGATACAAGGATAGGCACAGCCTCCTCTCTACCGGGTATTGCCAAATTGCTCCCCGAAATGGTTGTACGAATTTACGCTCCCACCAGCAGAGGATGACAGTTCTTGCCGACAATTGGCATTGTCAGATGGCTTAATATTTCCCAATCTGATGGGTGTACAATGATATCTCTGTGTGGGCTTAATTTGCATTTCCCTGATTACTAGCAAGATTGTACATCTCTACATATGTTCATTGGCCATTTGTTTTTCTCTTTTGTGCATTACCTTTTCATTTCTTATGCCATTTCCCCCAGTAGTGATGTTTATCTTTTTTTTTGTAAACCAATTAAAGAGATATTCTGATGACTAAGACTGTGATTATAGGAAGTGAGAATTTTTTTTTCCTACCGGTAAGCCTCTTGTCTTTCAATATTATAGGAACTATCTTTTTTTTTTAATATATTTTATTGATTTTTTACAGAGAGGAAGGGAGAGAGATAGAGAGTTAGAAACACCGATGAGAGAGAAACATCGATCAGCTGCCTCCTGCACATCTCCTACTGGGGATGTGCCCGCAACCCAGGTACATGCCCTTGACCGGAATCGAACCTGGGACCTTTCAGTCCACAGGCCGACGCTCTATCCACTGAGCCAAACCGGTTTCGGCTATAGGAACTATCTTTTGCTGTGTAGATGTGTTCAAGTTTAACCTAACCGCATGTATTCATCTTTGATTTTATGATGTGTGCTTGTGTGGGTGGTTTAACGTAGATAGTCCATCCTGCGGTTATAGGGCATCTTCCTAGAAGTTGTTGTATAATTTAAAAAGTTGTCTTTGTCAGGTCTTTAATCAACCTTGAACTGATTTTTGTGTAATGTGTTAGGTTGGAGTCTTATTTTATTTGGTTGACATGTATGTACCCAGTTGTCCCACCATAACTTAAGAAATAGTCCATCTTCTCATCTCTGATTCTTGGTAATATTTTGTAGATTTTAGTGTGATGGACTTTCTCATTGTTTATTAGGTTTATTTCTAGGTATTTGAAAATTTTTAGATTCTACAGTTTCATAATTTTCTTAAATTTGTATTTTCCTACTTGTCCATTACAGGTATATTGAAATAAAATTGATCTTTGTATATTGTCCTTGTATCCAGTGACATTTTTAAATTGAAATACTAATAATTTATAAAGTCTTTTGACTCTTCTACATACACAATTATGTCACCAGTGAATAAAGATAATTTTATTTTTTCACTCTTAATCTTTAAGCCTTTAGTTTCTTTTTCTTTCCTACTGCTCTGGCTAGGATCCCCAGTACAATGCTCAATAGAATTGGTGCTAGTAGGTATTCTTGTCCTCATCCATATTTCGTGCTATTAAGAATAATGTTTGCTATTTTTATATTTTCAAAAACCAGATTGAAGAAGACCTCTTCTATTACTAATTAAAAGCTTTATCATAAATATACATTGAGTTATGTCAAATGATATCCTGCATCTATTGAGGTGATGAGATAATTGTTCTCTCTCTTCTAAAGTGGAAAATTACATTAATTGGATTGCTTCATTATATTCCTGGAATAAATATCAATTGCTCATGATGTATTATCATTTTTATTTATCACTGAATTTGATTTGTAAAATTTTGTTTGGGAACTTGGCATGTAAGTTCACGAGAGAGACACCACTTGTTGAAAAGACTTTCCTCATTGCTCCCTTCCTTGTGGTTTTGGCCCTAAACACAGACCTGTTAGCAGCAATTCCAGTTGTTGGACAGGAAAAGGCCCATCACGAGAAACACTTTCTAAAATATATGGGTACAAATCAGTCTCATCGATGTGGAGCCAAGCCAACTGAACCCTACAAAATGTACTCAACGTAATCTACATCCGTTCCACTGAATTTAACCTACGTAATCACCCACCTCAGTCCCACCTCACTAACACAATGCCACCCAATTCAACCTGATCTTATTGAACAAAAGCAACTTAACCCAACAAATGACAATGCTATGCGACTCAACACAAAACAACAGGCCACTTCTCAGCCCACATGACCGCACTCCACCCAACACAAGGCAATTCATGTCTAACAATTCCCACACAAGATGTTCCAACCACTCAAGATTATTCAATCCAATGCAATTTAATAAACTATTTCAACAACTCTCCTGGTGAAAGAATGTAGGGTCTTTTGGATACTAAATCAAAGGAATGTCTATACAGTGTCTATTTGTTGATAGTTTTGAAGGAACTCTTGAAATCTAGTCTCTGCAGACCTCCTCAGTATAGGGATGAGGAAACCGAAACTCAGAAATTACAACCTTCTCCCCATTCGTGTCCCTCCCCTTTGTGGCCCCCGGAATCCTGCCAGAATTTTATCTGGTTATCACTGGTCTCGTCTGTACTAGATTGTTAACGCTTGGGGCAAGGACCGTGTCTAATTCACCCGTGTGCCCTCAGTGCCTTTCAGAGAGTAGTAAGGAAATGTGGCTTAAATGTATGAATGAGCAGAAGAAAAATATCCGAGAATCTCATTCAGTTTTGAAGAGGTCAGTGGAGTTTTAGCCCTTGGGGGTCCTACAGGGGCGGAGGGGGAGCAGACGTCACAGATGACCCTCGATTTGCATCCTGGCTCTGCCGCTTACTAGCCATGTGGCCCTGGGCAAGCCCCCTCACCTTTCTGGACCTGTCCCCTTGCTCAGAAAGTGGGGAATGTAGTGCCAGCTCCAAGGACGCTTTGAGGACAAATGTTGAGCTGATCCTGGGAACGCCCTTAGCACTGTGCCCGACATATAATTGCGGGTTAAGAAATATCGACTACGCTTTTTTTCCGAGTTTCCTTGTTCGGTACTTTCCCTTTGCAGTTTGAGAACAGCTGCCTCTATGGACCCAGAAAGACTCAAAATCTCTTCTCGGTCCCTTGTAGAACAACGTCGTCTTTTGTCAGGATTTCCTTGGCAGGACGATTGCGTAGCCACCATTCATCTTGTATTTTACTATGATTCCTTAGCTAAAAGAAGCTGGAGACCAGCCGATCTGCTGGGAGCACGAACTTACATGTTTAAGCAATCAGGGCACATGCATATGATAACCACAGCCATCGGGCACCCACTGTTCGCTAGGCCTGGTGGGCATAGGGCTCCAAGCACATGATCCCCGTCTGCAAGAAACGCATGGTTTAATGAATGAAAGAATATAGAGACGCGGTTAAAGGGACCTAACAACCACATGTGATGGGCGGTGGGTTGTCGGGTCGGAAGGTGGTGGATTCCGGGCTGCCTGTGGCCAGGCCCTTTCTCTCTCCGAGTCTCAGTTTCTGCGTCTCTGCAGTGGGGATCATGACACACACCTCAGTGATTGTTGAGGGGATTCAACATCAGACTGACCAGCTTCCTGGTTTATAGAAGGTGCCAAACGCATATCGGTCCTTCTTTCCCCATTGACATGGGTTACTGTGTAGCTGGTGACAACACACACACACACACACATGCACATGCACACACACGCACACACACGTGCACACACACATATACACCTGCATGTTTATAAAGTACAGATAAGACACTGAGCAAAATGGAACAGCAGGCGTCCTTAGCTCAGACGGTATCTCTCACTTCCCAAAGCCATGCCCGTCCCTTGAGTCAGGAGGAATACATTCGTCTGACTCCACACTCCACTCCGAGAGGCACACGTGTCGTCATCGGAACGACTGGAAAAGCCCTCGCCGCTGTCAGGCGCACCAGTGCCCCCGTCGGAGAAGTTTGGCCACCGCCGCCTCTCTGGGCGCCAGGCTGCCTCGGATCTGGCCTCCTGCGTAAGTAACATTTGCCGAAGCGGGCTGCCAGGACAGCTGGCTCCAACGCCGACGGCCTCCCCCGCCAAGGAGCCGGGCTAGCTTCTTCCTCATTACAGCCTGGCTGCGGGTGAGGCATTATAAATAACGCTGTGCAGACAGCCAGATGGACAGCGCGCCCCGCTGGGGGATGCTTCATATGTCCTGACAGCAACAGCTCTGAAAATAGAATCTGAGGGATTGGGCAGGACCCGCGAAGTCACCGTGTCCTTCCCCTGAGTCTAGCGGGAACCCTCAGAGCTCCTCTCAGTCAGGAAGGCGCCTACCTGCTTTCTTTCTCATAAATCTCCGTGGAGAGAGAGAGAAACCCACTCCCATCTCCTCTACTGTTTTCCTCTGGACGACGGGTAGTGCAGTGTGAACACTTCCTGGAGCAAGACCTGGCCTCAGATCCTGGTTGAGCCACGCACAGGCTGTGTGACCTCGGGCAGGTTATCGAACCTCTCTGATCCTCAATTCCCTCACCCTGAAAATGAAAGGGGAGAATAGCGCCCAGCTCAAAGGTTGATGTGGGTCTTGGATGGGATGAGGATCACAGTGAACGCTTGGGGGATGGGGACTATGATTTTAGGGAGACATCAGGGCAGCAAGAATAATGACGCGGCTACCTTCAGTGGTAGGCATGAGACGGTGAGAGGTCATTGTCACTCAGGGCGGGTCCAGCTCTTTCCAGATCCAGGGGCTAAATCAGATCCTGGAGGGCCGCTCTGGTGCCAGCATACCCGTCTCCCAGGTCTGTATTATCCAGGAGACGGAGTAGCAGAATGGCAGGTCACAGGACTGGCAGGTAGTCCTCAAGTCCTGGCTGGGTGACCACAGGGTATTAGCTGGTGCCACAGGGAACAGAGGTGCCCCAGGGGTCATGGATGAGGCTCCGCTCACCCTCATGCCCAGCCCCAGGCTGCTCTCCTGACATCTGATGTGATGAAGTCTTTAAATGCCATTGAAATAGATTTATGCTTCAAGAAAAATTTGACAATTGCTGCAGTAGCCAGTGGTCCCTGGCTTACTCAGAGGACTGGAATCTCCCTCCAGCGACATCATTCTCAGACACATGGGAGGCGGAGCCGCTCTCCCCCAAGGCTTCCCGCTGCCTGTGGGATTCAGTCCTTGGTGTTCAGGGCCTTCCCAGCCTAATGCTGCCCCGCCCCCAGCTCACTGTCCTATTTCTCCCACCTCTTTGGGTGCTCCAGCTATTCCGCACCAGACCATTCTCTGAGAACATGCCCTGTGGCCCAGCATCTACCTTTGCTCATCACGGTCCCCCCACCTAGAATGCTGTTCATCTGCTCCTCCGTGTAGTTCCATCCTCAACTTACTCTTCCAGGCCACACGAAGACGTCCTCTCATATCAGAAGGTTTCTAGTTTGAACCTCTGGGCAGAGGTGCATAAGTATTCACGTGTTCCAGTGTTTATCAAATGCTCACTATGTGTCAGACATGGGGGGTCAAGGGTGAACCAAAGAGACATGGTCTCTACCTTCATGGAGCATATGGTCCAGTTGCAAAGAGAGACAACAACCAGACACATGAAATTGAACACAGATTCGGGAATTTCAATGAGAGAAACAGGCTCGAGGAGAATGTATAACAAAGGCGCCTGGCTGAGAGTGCTGGATCAGGAGGGCTTCCCGGAGGAAGTGATTCTGTAGCATCAGGACAGTTAGCCAGGTGAGTGGGAAGAGGGAGAGCAGCACGTGCAAAGGCCCTGTGGCAGGCCCAATGGCGCACAGTGCCCAACACATTCGTATCTATCCTCGTTGCCCTGAGTTATTTTTTAGTAGCATCTTCCCCCCGTTCCAAAGTGGCCTGGTTTGGAAGATAAATTAGATGGTTGCTCTAGGATTGTGGCCTGTTTAAGGAATAAAAAGAAGCCCGGGGTGTCAGGACGGAGGGAGAGGTTGGCAGGGGCTGGACCATGTGGGCCTTGAAGGAAAGCAGACTTTTCCCCTCGTCCTATCCCCGAGCCAACCCGGAACCTCGCTGAAGTGGTTTATGGGAACCAGAAACCAACTTCTATTGTGACTGAGCCATTGTAAATATTGGAAATAAATCCTGGAAATGCGCAAAGGGAAAGATACCAGCTCCTGGGCACCAAGCTCATGGCATAGCCAGCCTCTGTGTATACTTTACACACCATTTATTTTAATCCTTACAATGCCCACCTCATCGGCAAAGACATAAAGACTCAGGGAGGGGAAGTGACCTGCCCAAGGCCACACAGTGAATGAGCGGACGAGCTGGGATTTGAACCCAGGAATGTCTGACTTCAAAGCCAAACACCTGCCATGGGATCCCCAGCCCTCGACTTCCCCAGGGAATCAATATTTTTATTGATTTTTTTTGAGAGAGGTCAATTTGTTGTTCCACTTATTTATGCATTCATTCGTTGATTCTTGCATATGCCCTGACCGGGATTTGGGATTCGAACCCACAGCCTTGGTGTATGGGGACGACACTCTAACCAACGGAGCAACCCAGCCAGGACTGACTGGACCCCTGGGTTCCGACGAGCCATCCCCGCCCTGCCCCGCAGAGCGGCGCCAGAGCAGATGCAGGGGCCGGGAACATGGGTGGGAGAGATGCGGGGTGTCCCACCCCCGTGGCCAGGGCCTCCGGTCCCGCCTCTGCATCAAGCCCCATCGCAGACAGGGGCCGGCTGTATTTCTTTCACCCGCCCGCCGCTTGGCAGTTCCTCGAAGAGAAATGCTCTTAGATTCATTTAAAAGTCTAAGCAGGGACAGCACAAATTATTAGTGTTTGAAATATTTATAAAGTCTCTTGTTTGCCGTGGCATAGGAGGTGATAGGCCACAAATAAAAGAAAGCCGCGGATGCGCCGCTCACGCGGGGAGGGATGACAGCGGGAGGGACGCTGTCCGTCTGCCGCCGCCTGTCTCCTGCCGCCTGGGTTGCGCCGGGTGCATGTGCACCGAGTTTTCTGCAACCGACTTCCTTTCTGCCGCTCGGGCCCCGCCTCCACCTCCAAACGGAGGGCTTAACATCACATCCCAGCAACTCTCCGGGAAGCCGAGTGAAGGGTTGGTCTGTGCTATTTATTTTTATTTTTTATTTTTAGATTCTGGCCCTCTAAAATTATTTCAGAATAAAATAGGAAAAATATATCACAAAACGTAAACGTATGCCGTTTTGAGCGAAAGGAGAACACGGGGAAAAATGCTCCTTTTCTCACTGGACGGGGGCGGGGGGCGGGGGGGACGACACACTGATCTAGGGGAGACCCAGAGCAGGAGGTTCAGCTCCCCAGTGAGTCAACGGCAAGAGCTGTGTATACAGAGGAGCCAGAAAGTCACCCAGGGAAGGGTGTGGCTTGCTGGGAGGCCCACCTGGCTTCTGATCTTTCTTTCATTCATTCGTTCATCCATCCATTCAACAGATATTCATGGAAAGCCTATCATGTGCTCTTATACACATTGTGTATAACATTGTGCTAGGTGCAGGGAGTATGATGGATAAATAAGACAGACAAGGTCCCTGCCCCCTTAGAGCTTATATTGTGTGTGTGTGTATGTGTGTGTATGTATGTGTGTATAGGTGTGTGTGTGTGTGTATGTGTGTGTATGTATGTCTCTCTCTGTGTGTATGTGTATGTGTGTGTGTGTATGTCTCTCTGTGTGTGTGTGTGTATAGGTGTGTGTATGTGTATGTGTGTGTGTGTAGGTGTGCGTGTATGTGTGTGTATGTATGTCTCTCTCTGTGTGTATGTGTATGTGTGTGTGTGTGTGTGTGTGTGTGTGTGTAGGTGAAGGCAATTAAATCAACAAGCAAGATAATTTCAGGTACTGACATATTTAGTGAAGGAAACCAACAGGGTGCTGACTGGAGAGTGTTTGATGGTTTGATGGCCAGGGGTACTTTTGACAGGGTGATCAGGGCGGGCCTCTCCGGTCATACCCATTTTACAGATGAGGAAACTAGCGCTCTGGGAGGTGTCGTCACTTGCCCAAGCACATCCAGCCAGTAAGTGGCATTTTAGATGCCAAGTTCGTCTCCCTGTAGGAGCTTCTATGCCTTGGCTCTGATGAACTCCTGGTTCTTCTCCTCTTACCGGTCGCTTTGTGACTTGGAGACCATGACCCTGACCCTCCTGAGTCCCGGCCCAGACGCTCCTGGTCGCGCACTGGCTCTGGAATAATCTGTGACTGCGCTCTGGCCAGCCTCACCCTGGTAGCTGCCAGCGTCCAGGAGAGCACCGTGGCTCTGGAGACAAAAAGGGGCCGGTCTGGCCCCACCCCTTGTTCCCCGTGGGACCTTGCGGAGTGACCTCACCTCTGAGCCTCAGTTTCCTTCTCTGTCAAATGCTGATACCAAATGCTTTGCCTTCTGGCATCACCTGGAAGATGAAATGAGCATCACTTGAGTAAGACCTGGCACCGAGCCCAGCACAGAGCCATCACTCTCATTGATCTTGGGGGGGACGGTAGCCATTTAACCCCAATATTCTGATCACTTGTCAGGGCCCAAATGGGCAAGGGGACAGCAGGGACCCTCCGCTCTGGTCTGCATGGCCCAAGAGTGACCCCAGGTCAGGGCCGGGTGGAGAGGAGAGGATTTCCTGACTCTGGGTCGGGCCTGCCGGAGCCAATTAGGGGGTGTCAGACAGACGGCAGCCTGCAGCACCCAAGCACGGCGACGCGGCGGCCAGCGGACGGGCCTGCTCCCTGTGACCTTAAGCCCCCGTGCTCCTGCCCACATCTGCAGCTAAATAAACCAAGTAAATCATGCTGGCAGATAGATAATTAAATAATTATCAGGCACTTAATAACAAGGAGTGGGTGTTCTGAATTACCATATTAGACAGTGTCTTTGAGGACTAATTGTTGCATTACATCAGAGCTACTCATTCATTATTCTTGTCATTTCGGGTGATAATTTGCACTTTAGGAGACAGCGACAATTTTAGCAGGCAATTAGAGACGTGTCAGGCCTGGCCCTGTGAGTTACTGTCACAATTATTGCTTTTTTTTTTCTTCCCAGTGTCCTCATTTGCAGCCACGTATTTAAGGGGGCTGGGGTAATTCCAGGCCTGGGCAAAACAACCAACCCACGGGATGGTGACAGGGCAAGGACACGGCGGCCACCGCCATCGGGGCGAGGGGCCGCTTCCCAGAAGCGGAGGCTGAGCTGGGCCAGCGGTGGGGCCAAGCGGAGCTTCCTCCTCTGCTGGCCGAAGCTGTGTCTCTGCCAAGTAGGGCTCTGCCTCCCCCGGGAGTTCTGGAAACTTCCGTTCCTCTCCCGGTTCCTCACCCGACCGCCCAACACAGCCCTCTATTCCACTTCATGACCTGCTCTTCACAGGCGGAGAGGGGGGTGGAGAAGAGGAAAAGACAGCCGTGCTGGTCATGTTTTTAACTTCCTGTATGTGATCACGCTTTGGCAGCTTGGGGCCTGGCAGAGCTGGAGTGTTTGCCTGATTCCTAGAGTTGGCAGATCACGCCCCTTCCAGCACACCTCTGATTTACAAACCAGCCAACCGAAGTTCACCCCCATCCCCTCCTTTATCGGGTTCCCGGGGTGCAGGACACTGTCTCCCTGCCTGAGTCACCCCAAGGTCAAGTACCAGAGACCTCCCCGATCGCCCGGAGTTAGCCGAAATGACTCAAGCCAGCTGAAACGGCTCAAGCCAGCACTCCGAAACTGGCTTCCCCGCCTCCCCAGTTCCTTCCTGCCAAACCCACAATCAAATCTCAGGTGCCTCCTCTCCCCTTCCTCCTCCTGCCTCCTCCTGCCTCCTGATGGACCCCGGGGCTTCCCCCAGGCACCCCCCGCCCCCCCCCCCCCCCCCCGGCGTGGCGAGCTCCCTTCTCCTGGGAACTGTGAGTAATGAACCATCTTCTTAATGGCAGTCACCCCTGATCTGTTGGCCCCCCTATACCTAATCAAAGCAAAGTCCCGCCCTGGCCAGTGTGCTCAGTGGTTGGCCTGTGCACCGATGGGCCGTGGGTTCGATTCCTGACCAAGGGCACGTACCTGGGTTGCAGGTTTGATTGTAGGCCCAGGTTGGGGAGCGTGTGAGAGGCAAACAATTGATGTGTGTCTCTTACATCGATGTTTCTCTCTCTGTCTCTCTCTCTTTCTCCTTCTCCCTCCCTCCCTTCCACTTTCTCTAAAAATCAATGGAAAAACTATAGAGGAAGGAGGAGAGAGGAATAATAGAAGGGAATGAGAGAAAGAAGCAGAGATTAAAAGAAGGGGGAGAAAAGATGGAAGAAAAGAGAGAAGGGAAGGAGATAAGAGGAAGAGAGATCGAGGTGGAAGGGAAGGAGGGAGAGAGAGTGTGTGTGTTGGGGGGAAAATGGAGGGGAGGAGATTACACATGAAAGTTATATTTGAAACCAACATTTTCTTTTTCACGGCTCGAAGTGTTTACCTTTTGGCGAAATCGAATGTCTGGGTTCATTTCGCCACGGTTGACTCCCTTGACCCCGAACAATGGGAGGACAGGGAGTGTGAATCGGTGAGTCAGAACAGGCCTTCAGAAAAGATTTTTCACTGGCGACATGGTGGGGATCGAGAAAAATAAAGCGCTTTTCGGCCTTTGCTGGGCTTCAGCAAAATTAAGTCTACAAAGAACTGAGCACAGAACTTGACCCAAAATACGTGCTGAGTAAAAAAGTGGGTGTGGTTGCTTATTATTATTATTTTATTATATTTTATTTACTGAAATCCTCACCCGAGGACATTTTCCCACTGATTTTCAGAGAGCGTGGAAGAGAGAAATACTGATGTGAGAGAAACACATCCATTGGTTGCCTCCTGCACGCACCCTGACCAGGACCTGGGTCATGGAGGAGCCTGCAACCCAGGTACGTGCCCTTGACTGGAACGGAACCCGGGACCCTTTGGTCCGCAGTCCGACGTTCTATCCACTGAGCTAACCCGGCTAGGGCTACTCCATTATTTTAAGTTTGCATTGTCATATGGTTGTCCGGCCTTGTGTGGCTTCCATCTGGACCTATGATCCCCCTGGGCCAGTTGGGATGGAAGGTGATTCTGGTGTCTGGTCTGGCTCCCACGGGTGCCAGGACAAGCCCTCCCTCAGATGGTCCCTCTGTGGGTTAGAATGTTGTCCTGACCTCTCTCCTGGGTTCATTATTTCATTCGAGCCTCACAGTGGCCTCTGAGATAGGAGTAACGATGCCCATTTTACAGATGAGGAGACTGAGGCTAAGAGTGTTAGAGTAGTTTCCTCAGGGTGATCTAGCCAATGAATGGCAGAGCCAAGATTTGAACTTGACTCATGACCTTTTTGCACTCCCCCTACCTCTTAACACGCAGCATTATTACGCTGTGTGGTCACCCCAGGTGATGGAGAAACAATGCTTTGGACCCATTTTTGCAGCACGATTGGCTTCATATAGTCAGGTTGTTTTCTTTAAATATTTGAAAAACATTTGAAGAAAAACACAAACCACTGAAAATTAAGAGCAACTGGAGCGATGCATCTATGTATCTATTTATCTAAAACATATATATGTACACACACACACACACACACACACACACCACATACACTCTCACACACGTATATGCATAAGGTAAATGGAGTTAATTAGGTTAAAACCACAGTAAATCTGAAAGACGCAGATGAACACCATGGTCAAAACGGGAGGAAATATAGTATTTTGAAAAAGAATAAATCCAGCCAATTACAGATTTATGTTGACGCCGGCCCAGTTACCACGGTTTTACAATAATCATTGATCAATCGCTGTTTTATGACAAAACTATAATTTTCACGTGTTTCGCCCTCACCTAAAAGTTTTCTCGTTTGCTTAATTCCCAGAACACGGTTCCGTAAATCTTTCTGGCCACGATATTAAGTAGATAATAAGAATGCCATGTAAGATTTGCTTATGGTTTAAACTACCGTTGCACATGATTTATAATTAGGGTCAAATCTAAGACAAAACATTATTAAAGTCAAAACCTGCTGTAAATTGGCCCGGTCTGCTCGGGCCTTTAGCAATTTATTGGGGTTTGTTGACGCATTTCCTGCGGTGAGATCCGAGGGGTCAGCTGACACCCAGGGAGATACTGATGGGTAAGGGGATGCCATGGAAACCACTGGGGCGTTCCTCGTGGCATCAGCCAAGTGGACAGAAGTGACTCCATGCACCACTTTCAAAGACGAAACCCTCAGTGTGGGTTCCTCCAGGCAAGTGAACCACAGATGAGGCGCCCAGAGTCCACCCTGCTCTCCCTGTGGGCTGATCGCCTTAGAGTTTTCAGTTCAGAAATGTATTGGGGTGAAGTTCAACCATGAGAGAGTCATTCATGTTTACTGAGTTCCTACTGTGTGCAGGGTACTGAGGATACAGTGGTTAGCAAATGAGGCCAATGTCCCTGCTCTCATAGAGACAAATGAGAGCTTTTCCTGATAGTGGTGGGGAGAAGCAGGTGGGGGTTGGGAGGGAAGCTGGTAAGGGGTGAGGGATGACAGTAAGAGGTGGGAAGGAGGCTGGTAGGGGTTGGGTAGGAGGTTGATAAAAGGTGAGAGGGAGGCTGATAGCAGTTGGGAGAGAGACTACTAGGGTCCATTTAAAACAGGGTGGTCAGGGAAGACTTCCTGGAGGAGGTGGTATTTCATCAGTCATCAGAAATTGAGACAGCTTCATAGAGGGTATGTGGACAGGCGTAGAGCTCAGAGAACCATGGGCTGTCTGGGAAAAGAGCATCCTGGGAGGAGAGATAGTAAATGCAGATGCCTTGAAAGGCGTGTCCCCAGCAGGAGACCAGGAGCCTGGTGTTGACTGGAGCAGAGGAACGAGGGGGTAGGGGGCGGATTCAGGGCCCACGCAATGCACTGTGAGGACTCTGATTTCCATGGTGATAGACAAACCATTGGAGAGCTGGGCATATTGAAAATGATGGTTGTAGCCTCTTTCTGGAGAACAGGCTGAAGCGGGCAGAGTGGAAGCATGGAGGTGAGAGAGACGTCTTTTCTGTCCTCCAGATATAAAAGGAAGATGCCTTCGACCAGGGGAGTCCTGGTAGAGTGGGGGACAGATGGTTGCCTTTGAAATATTTTTGGAGTCGAGTTGATAGGACTTGACGAATTGGATATTAGATGTGACAAGAAGAGAGAGTCCTAGGTTTTTGGCCTGAGCAACTGGGTAAACAGTGGTTCATCTTCCTGAAATGGGAAGGGCTGGGGTGTGGTCCCAGGTCGGAGAAAGGTTGGTCCGGCATCAAGACTTTGATGATGGCCGTGTGACGTGTGAGAGGCCATCAGTGTCCAGATGGGGGTGTCCAGGGGCAGGCAGATGTATGAGTCTGGAGTTTAGGAGAGAGGTCAGGTTGGAGACATCCCTTTTGAAGGCATCAGTCCAAGGATGTTTTCAAGCCATGAGCTCACCGGGAAGCAAGGACAGCTAATTCTAAGAGAAATCTGTGGGCTGAGTCCTAGAGCCAGCAATGTTCAGACGCTGGAAGAAAGGAGAAGGCTCACGTACAGCGCATTGAGAAGGAGCTGGCATGGACATAGGAGGAAATCCAAAAGAACTGGTGTCCCGGGAGAGGAATAAACCAAGGGTGAAGCCATCACCTCTGTCAGAGGCTGCCAGGAGGTCCACCCAGTGAGGTGAACCGGGTGACCTGACCCCTGGCCTTGGTGTCATTGGCCACCCTGACGCCAAGACCTTAATTCTTGGGCCAAACGTGGACATGGCATCATCAGCCTTCACCTACAGACATTCCAAGAGTCGATGGTATCAAGTTCACTTCATTTCTGAAAGACATGTCTTTGAGGAATGTCCTCCACCCGTTACAGCTGCCCAGGCGGGAGCGTGGGGGGCACTTCTTCCAGGAAACACCAAGGGAATCTGCTTCTCTTGAACAGTTGACTACATTCCCCATCTTCACCACCAGTTGCCTGGCACCTGCCATCTGACTCTTGGCTTTGTCTTACTTCTTTATTCCCTCATGTTCCCCTTCGTCCGGGTTACCTTGTCTGTTTTATTTTAATCTTCTAATGTGTGTGTTTCTCTCTAAGGTGTGTATTTCTGGCGTGTGATCACTGCAGATCTTTTTGGAACTAGAAGGGGGGTAGATAGTGTAGCAAAGACCAAACGTTATGACTGTTTTCCTAGATACCACTGGGCCTTGATTGAGAACCTCTATGCATTATGACGAAGAGGACATAGTCCTGGGCATGGAGCCAGGAGGTAATTATTGGAGTTCTGGCTCTGCCCATACTAGCTGTGTGACCTTTTCAAACCAATGACCCTCTCTGAGCTTCCGCTTCTTTGACGGTCACACATCAGGGTTACAGGAGCTCAAGGTTAGCAAATCTGAGGCACACATGCACTGACCATGAGCTAGCTCCATAGTGGGCATCACTACCCAATGAGGCACTCTTTGGCATTGAGCTTAAACACGGCATCAGAATCCTTCTTAACACAGGGATTCAGGCCACAGCTATCAATTAATGGGACCTGGCACGCTAGAGGAGGTCTTCTTGCATTTCATGACTAAGATGGTTCAGAGTAAGATGGATTGCTGGCCACGAACTAGAACCGTAATAGGATCGGTAGTGAGATCGCATTGCCTCCCCGAGAAAAAAATTCCAAAGCAAAACGGGTGGTGAGGCACTGCGGGAAGGCTCTGTACTAATTATAAAGCTTGTCCCAGCACCTGTCATTGGCTGTTTCACCAAGAAAGACTTTTGGGCCACACCTCCTTTGTACTTAAGATGAGAGTTTGGAACCTTGGGACCTGAAGTCCTGCTATAAACCCAAGCCCGCATGCTTATTTTCAGAGAGGGGGATCTGTCTTCTATCGGAATCAGCAAGCTTTTAATCTCCACAGTCTTTAAAACACTTGTTATTGTTTCCCTCCCAAACAGACATCAGAACAAAACCCAATATTTCTATTGAAATCACCATTCATAAGTTGGGGGGAAACCCTTTTCTTAATGGGCAACCTGGGTAATTTTTAATTAGTTAATTGATGAAAGAAATCCTGTCACTGAGTATAACTGAGTAAGCCTATGTCTATGTTCTCTGACCAGGATTCCTTGAGCTCTAACCAAGTGGCTCCTTCTGATAACCCTACCAGGTAGCTAATTTTATTATCTCCATTTTCCAGCTGGGAACATTTGGGCTCGAAGAGGTGAAGTGACCAAAGTGTTTTCTAAAACTCTCTTCCATGGCACCTTTGGCATAATGAGATTCTAATCATGAAATTCGTCTAAGAATTCTGGTTTCCTACCTTTGCTTTTGAAACACCAATGAGACATTGATAATGGCTTCCGTAGAGGGTACGTGAACAGGTTTCTATCTCAGAGAGAACACGATCGTTTCTACATTCATCTACCTCATCACCTAGTCCCCTCTTCAACCTGTGAGGTGGGCGCTGTTACGATGCCCCTTTAACAGACGAGAAAACAAAGGCTCTGAAAGCCCTGCCTGCCCGGGGCCACAGGATTTGAAGCCTGGGTGTGTGTGACTCTGAATTCTTTCTTCCTGATAAACTGCCTCCCCGGATTAAGCACAAGCAGACATCGCTCCCTTTCAGGAACAAAAATGAAGAGACAAGACGATTTTGGGCCTTTCCAAATGTGGACCCTTTTAAAATTCATGTGCACAGATGCCGGGGACGGAGGGAGGGAGACTTGGCCGGCAGGGAAAGACACGGCGGCGTCAGACGACTGTTTGCATATGGTGATCTTGGTCCTCTTTGGCGGGTGGCGAGTGGGTTACCAGGCCCTGCAGGCAGAACTGTTTACTAGGGATCCACTCTGGGCCAGGCACTCCTGGCTACCAATATTTCCTGAATGAATGATGATTGAATGAACGAATGAATGAATGGTCACCGGCTGTTCCCATTCCTTATGGCCAGACCACGCTCCAGTCCACGTCCTATCAGCTGCATCGTTCAGACACTGAGCCGTAAGCGCTGTTTGTGCTCTGCCCCCCCGAGCTCCAGAGCCGCTAACTAGCCCCTCCGCCCCCACCCATTTCTGCCTTTGGAGCTGCGTCCTGGGGATTTGCTGCAGCAGCAGGAACCGGCTGACAACACAATTCTTCGTGTTCCCCGGGAAAGCCTTTATTTTGCTTTGGTGTGCACTTGACAGTGAGCACGCACAGGCCTGGCAGGACCGGCTCCTCTCGGCGGGGCTGTCTGCAACACGGGGCTGTGGGCTGCGTCGGGGAGACGGACGCCAGCCAGCCTTGGGGGCAGGGGGGCTGGATTTGAGTCCATCTCAGCTGTGTGACCCTGGATACGCCATCGGTGCTCACGGAACCTAGAATCGACTATCTTTCAAGTCAAGGGGGCTGGAGGAGATGCTCTTGGGGTCGTTTTTAGGCCAGAAACCTATGTTTAGGAGCAAGTTCACAAATGTGCCTTGTACGAAGTAGAAGAGGAATAAACCATGGCTGGTCTGATTTCAAAAAACAACCGCTACCCTGATTCTTTTCTATTTTTCTTTCTTTTCCTAAATATATTTTTATTGATTTCAGAGAGGGCGAGGGAGAGAGAGATAGAAACATCAATGATGAGCGAGAATCATGGATCGGCTGCCTCCTGCATGCTCCCTACTGGGGATCGAGCCCACAACCCGGGCATGTGCCCTTGACCGGAATCGAACCCGGGACCCTTCAGTCTGCAGGCCGGCACTCTACCCACTGAGCCACACCAGCTAGAGCCCAATCCTTTTCTTAGTGCATTTTTTTGAGAGAGGCAAGCAGGGGAACTGGGCCCCAGACTTTGTCATGGGGAGGGGAGGGTGATGCCAGGTGATAGAAGAAAGGCGTGAAGATAATGAGACATCGCAGCCACTTCCCCGGAGCTGCGGCTGGTTCTGGAAGCCACAAGAAATCCAGCAGGAGGGGGGAAAGGGAAGCATTTATTTTGGAGCTGAATCGGAAGCAGGAGTGTCGACCGGCTGAAATGCCGCCTCCTCCTGCTGCTCACGCCACGCGACAGCCCGCACATCCAAATGAGGGAGCGATTAGACCCGGCCTCTGAAGATGGATTTCGAGGTTGGGGGAGCGGGTTGGGGGGCAGGGCGGGTGTAGAGGGGACGGCAACATTAGGCTTTGGCAAGTTAATTAGGGTTCAGGAGTCCAGCGAGCGGGGAGAGAGGCTGGATTTGCATAAAGTCCATTTACATAATGTTCTTCACAAATTGTGCAGCCAGAAGGCGGCTGGGCTGGCGGGGAGGGGGAGGCGGTTACAGGCCTACATGCTGGAGGCGGAAGCAGCCTGGGGGGAAGGGTGAGACCCAAGACGGGGACCTCCTGGCCTCCATTCTGCCCTGTTCGGCCTCCACCCTGCAGTAGCCTTCCCCCAGACTCCCTCTCCCCCCACCCTGCCCTGCGCCACCCAGCTCCCCAGTGTAGTCAGGGAGATTTCTAAAGCCTCTATGTGCACAGCTCTCCCTCGCTTAAACCCTTCCTATGACCCCCTAGGATGAACTTCCAACTCCTCAGCCAGCCGAGTTGACCCCTTGGGGTCTTGCCCCTCCCAGCCACCTGACTCAGCCTCTCTCTCATTCCCGCTTCCCACGGAGTGACTTGGATCCCTGAACTTGTCTCGCTCTCACATGCCTTTGTTCCTGCAGCCACCTGTCTGGGAATGCCCATCCCATACATTGCAGCCCCCCCTGTGACAAGCCCCTCCCTCTGTCCCCAAGGCCCGGGCTTGCGTCCTCCTCGGGTGGACTGAAGGTCCCCTTGCCTGTGGCCAGATCTGGTCCCACTTGCCTTGCTCACAGGAAGGTCTCTTTACCCCCCCGGCTGTGACTCCTCCAGGAGAGAGATTTGCTCGGCACTTCTCTCTAGGCAGCTGGGCCGGGAATGCAAACAGTAGGCGGCCAATACATGTTGATCTGATGCATGAAATCTGTCCTCTCAGCCCGAGATGGAGACCAGCTCCCAGTTTTCCTAAATGAGTCCGCCCAGCGCTTTACTGGCTCTGGGGTTCTCCATCCCGTTCTTTTTTCCCAGGATCCCCAACCAGCCCAGCTTTAGGAGCTGCAGGGCTGAGGAGACGTCGCCCGGAGGGTGTCCTGGTCTCTGAGCTGGGCCCTCCACCGAGAGTAGGAGTGTCAAAGGCAGACAGAAGGGGAGAGGGCGTCCGGGCTGGGCGAGCTGCACCCGCCAAGGCAGGGAGGGCAGGAAGGACGCGGAGCTTCTGGGATGTGGGCAGGGGCTTGAGTGGGTGCAGCCAGAGATGCAACTGGGAAAATATGGTGAGTCTTGAACTCTGGGCTGCAGTAGATTTGGTAGGATGTTTGCAAGCCTCTGAAGGTTTGTGCTCAAGGCAGAGGAAGGGGCAGACAGTGAGTGGGTAGGCAGACAGACTGCCGGGGAGGGGGGGGGAGGGGGGATAGAGAGAGAGAGAGAGAGAGAGAGAGAGAGAGAGAGAAGAGAAGGAAAGGATAAAATCAAGGCGAGATGGTGCAGAAGATGAGAAAGGAGGGAGCTCACAGAGCATCAGGGGGTTTCGGGCTCAAAGACCGAGCCCTGTGGGAGAACTGTCTGTGTCAGTGGTTCTCAACCTTCTGGCCCTTTAAAACAGTTCCTCATGTTGTGGTGACCCCCAACCATAAAATTATTTTCGTTGCTACTTCATAACTGTGATGTTGCTACTGTTATGAATTGTAATGTAAATATCCGATATGCAGGATGGTCTTAGGTGATCCCTGTGAAAGGGTCGTCCCACCGCCAAAGGGGTCGCGACCCACAGGTTGAGAACCGCCGGACCAGACTCTGTGTGCTGGCCTAGACCTGCTGTCCAACACAACAGCCACAAAGCGGCCCCTGAGCACCGGAAATGTGGCTTGTGCAGCTGAGGAACGGAGGCTTCACTGCGTTTAACTTTAAACTCCAGTAGCCCTGTTCTTAAATGTGTTACTAATGCGAATAGCCATCTGAAGGTGGTGGCTGCAGCAGGGACACTGTCGCTTTAAGACCAGCCCCTTTTCCTGCCCAGGGCCTGGCTGGGGTTTTCTCCGGGTCCTTCTCGCTCCCGGTCTGTGACTCTGTGCTGAGTCCGCCGTCGGGCATCCCTGACGCTTCTGTCTCCTGCTCCTGGACGCCCCGCCCACGCCGAGGTTTAATTTTAGCTGATTCTCTCTCAAGGACAAAGTATATATATTTTTATTTTAATTTATGCCGCCTGAACCGCTTCCAAGTTTTACTTTTAGAACCTGTCAATATTAGTGACATGTGGCATTTTAGGTACTTTTCTGCTGGTGGGGCCTAAATTTATTGTCATTTTATGTCACTCGGCAAAATGCACAAAATGCCAGAGGTGTTATAAACAGAGACGATTTATGTCCGGGTTGGGGTGAGGTTAAGAGAATGAATATAATCCATTTTTTTTTTTTTACAGACTTTTATGCGCGTGTGTGACCGGCAGGTGCACATTGGAGACTCCCGGGAAGTCTTTTCCGGGGAACGGGAGATGGCAGAGGTAGACGGCGCCCAGTGACGGCTGCTCACCCCTAATCAGACCGATCACCTCATGCCCTTGTGTGTGCACACTGGCCCCTGGTCCCTGGCACCCAGCTCGGGGCTGTGCGCACAGTAGGTGTTCAATGAAAGCTTCTGGAAGAAAGGATGGAGAAAGGGAATGAGACATAAGTGGGAATTCTAACGACTCCTCTGTCCCAACTTTGTAAGAGTGATCTTTTGGAAACCTTCGCTGCCCAAACCCTCTCTGTGGCTCCCGAGTACCCTTGAGTTCCAGCTTAGGGGGTCCTCCAAGAGGTGGCACCCGTGGCCTCCGCTTCTCCGATGGATCCTGATGCTCTGAAAGTGTCCCATTCCTCCTCGCGGCCTCGGCAAGGGCTGTCCTGCAGCTGGCAGTGCCCCTCCTCTTCCTCCTCTTGGTCGCTCTTCAGTGACTTGTTCAAAGTCCTGTGTCCATTCCAACCTTGACCCTGCTACACCCCCCAAATCCTGCCGTGGTAGTTGATTGCTCCCTCTCAGGGGAATCTCCTCGCCCTGATACATACCCCTTTATGGAAGGGCCCTTCATGTTGACTTGTTTGCTTTGCTTCTCTGTTGCCCCCCAAAGATGATGCGCTACTTGAGGGCATGGTCCTCAGAGCCCCATTCATCTTTTCCCGGGCCTGTGCGGAGAAGCGGGCAGGCGAGAGGTGATTGGATGAGATGACAAATGGGTGCCCACGGGGTGGGTCCTCCATATCCCTTCTGCTGGCTTAGGCGTTAGCTGTGTGGGAACTGCTGAGTCAGTTACCGTTGTCCACCTGCTTTCCGATTCCCAGAGTCTGTGGTCATTATTTCTCCTCCGTTCCCCCTGTCCGTATAGGTTGAAGCCTTTAAAATTCCTTTATTGTAATGTTACTGGGTTTTATGGAGGGAGATAGATGCAGCGGTTCTCAACCTGTGGGTCGCGACCCCTGAAAATACATCCTGCAAATCAGATATTTACATTACGATTCATAACAGTAGCAACAGTACAGTTATGAAGTAGCAACGAAAATAATTTTATGGTTGGGGGTCACCACAACATGAGGAACTGTATTAAAGGGTCGCGGCATTACGAAGGTTGAGAACCACTGGTAGAGGGTGAGTTCAGTCTGCCCTCTCATGGAAAGTCAACAGCACATGAAAGAATAGTTCTCCGTTAGACTTGGAGTGAGTTGCTTTTTTCTTTGGGTCTCTGATTCTTTATCAATGAAATGAGGAAGTTGGGCCGGGTGAGTCCTGGGGTCCCGCCCAGGACTGGGAGGGGCAGTGCTGGATAGGACGTGCCTGGCGGGCCATGGGCAGGAGTTCGGATCTTACGTGTGATCCTTCATTATTACCAGCTGCTAACCTCCTGCCACCGCCTGGGTCCTGCCTCCCAAACCCAAGGTTGGTGGCAGGTTCGAGGTTCCCCCTTGCTCAACCACAACGACAGTCACTGACCCGTGTCCGGTTCCGCAGCTGACCCAGAGCTCTCACCCACCCAGCGGAAGTCTCGCGCCAAGCTGGGGCGGGATCTTGAATCCCATTTTACAGATGAGAAACCTGAGGCTTGCAGGATGGAAGGGAACTCACCTATGGTCCTGGGCAAATCAGTAAGTAGCCAGATTCCACTCCTGGTTTGACTGATCCTCAACCCTGATGCTCCCCACATCCCGCCCACGGTGGGCATTCAGCCAACCTTTGTTTGGCGTGGGACGTGATGACACGTGGGTTGGGTCACCCAGGAGCACCACCATAGCCATAAAGGCAAGGAACATCGTTTAAAAACGAATTAGGTAGCATCACACTGCCAAGGCCCATCAGCAGTACAGCACGTATCAGTACCTCCTTCCTGTTCATGGCTGCATAATATTCTGTTCTGTAGAGATACCACACTTGTTTTTCCATTCACCTGCTGGAATGGTTGTTTCTTCTCTTTGGACACTGTGTGTTGCTAGAAATATCCGTGTGTGAGCACTTATCTGATGCTGAGGGGAAGAAGCCAGACACGAAGGTCACACAGTTTAGGATGATCGCATCTGTGTGAAGCATCCAGACTAAGTACATCCATAGAGGCAGAAGGCACATTAGTGGGTGCCAGGGTCCAAGGAATTGCTTTGTGGGCATGAGGTTCCCTTTTTGGGAGATGAAGATGTTTTGCAACTAGGCAGGAATGATGGGTGCACGACGTTGCGAAGTTACTGAATTAGACACCTCAAAAGGGTTAAGGTTGTGTTATGTGAATTTCACCTCAATAACACAATTACTGAAAACTTCACTCAAGTAACATGCAATGAGACCTACTGTGTGTTTGGTGGTAGGCTCTCCATTTGGAAACGCAGAGTGGGCACTTAGGAGAGATTTGTGGTATAGAGTCACACATTGGCAAGTTGACTGCTTCTATCTTCAGCCAAGTCTGGTCCCCAGAGCAGGGCCATCAGCAATGCCTGGACTCATTCCGGATGTAGAATCTGGGTCCCAATCCCCACCTGCCGAATCTGGGCCGAGCACACGTTCACCTCCTGCGCCCATTCCCTCAATCTCCTTTTCTAACCACCAAAGAGAGAAACGTTGAGAGGGATTGAGGATAAATCCCCCTGAAGTCCGTCCTCACTGAATACAACTTGAGGTTGATATCTCTCTCTCTCTCTCTCTCTCTCTCTCTCTCTCTCTCTCTCTCTCTCTCTCTCTCCGTCCCCCACCCTCTCCTCTCTCCCATCCTTCCCCCACTCAGCGAGTTCCTACCCTCCCTCACTCCCTGAATTGATTTTTCTCACTCATCTTGGCAGGTTAGTAATCACCAATCTCAGCAGAAATTCCTTCCATTTCATTACACAGGGGGAGAAATACTGGGGGGTAGGGCCGGGGGGGGGGGGGGGCAGGAGGGAGGTGGTTAGGGACCGTGTTCCATTTCACTCCATCTCTGTGTCAGGTGGGGCGGGGGGATTTCCATCTTGGGCCCCCTAGGAAGGAGGTTAGTGTGAAAGGGAACCACGACCCCTTCCCTGCTCCTTCCAGTCCCGAGGTCCCCCTCCGGTTCTCAGGGACCCTGCTGTTCTCTGTCCCCAGTCACCACTCGCATGTGAGGGCTCCCTCTGGGTGGTAGAGCCCATTTCTACGCATCGTTCCATCGAACCATTGCAACGCTTCTGGGAGGTGAGACTTGTCACCTCCATTTTCCAGGTGAAGGAAGTGAGGTTTGCTGAGATGGAGCTACTTGTAAGACGCCTGGGAATTAGGAGCAGACCTCCAGGTCCTGGCATGGTTGTCCCGGGTGCACCAGGGCCGGGTTATGAAGCGATCGCTCCATCCATCTCTCTGCCGTGTGAGGTCCCGTGGACCCGGGTTCCAATCCCAGCCCTGCACTCACAAGTCCTGCTGCTCTGGGCAAATTACACAGTCTCCTGGCCCTCCTTCTCCTTACCTGCCCAATCAGGATGGCCCTCCCTCTCCTTACCTGCCCAATCAGGATGGCCCTCCCTCTCCTTACCTGCCCAATCAGGATGGCCCTCCCTCTCCTTACCTGCTCAATCAGGATGGGGAGGAGCCGGCTGCTCACAGCTCCTAAGACTAGGAGCTCTGCTATGCCAACCCTGGCTGCCCCTCACCAGCTATGGGCCCAGGGAAGCTGCGCCACCCCTCGGGGCTCCATGCCCCCATCCTCAGGGCATGTTTAGGAGTAACACCTGCCCCCCTGGAGTACTGCAAGGACGACAGGAGCTAGCTCTTAGCACATGCCTGGCACACGAGCCAGTCCTCAGTGGACACCCTCAACTGAAATCATATCATACTCCATCCAGTCTAAGATGCTACCACAATGGCAAGAGGTGCCCCGAATTCGGAGATGCTAACATGTGAAGAAACAGTGTGCTTAGAATAAAAGAACACCCTCGCGCGTGTGACGCCTGCTCCACGTGACACAGGACACTGGCATCTCATATACACTTTCCCACTGGATCCTGATAATATTTCTAAAAGGTGGGGTTTATTCTCCCCATTACATAGGTGAGGACACTGAGGCTGGGGGAGGTGAAGTCACTTCCTCCAAGTTATATAGTTGGTAGGAAGCGAAGCGGGAGGCAACTCAGGTCTGTCTGCTGCTAAATGTACAGCGTGGATGAAAAAACCCGGCTATGATCCTGTTTTGCAAACTACACAGTTCCAGTCAGATGTGTAGGACGAAAAATGGAGGAAACTGATAATGTTATTAACAATAATGTCTAGCCCTAGCCGGTTTGGCTCAGTGGATAGAGCATTGGCCTGCAGAGTGAAGGGTCCCAGGTTCGATTCCGGTCAAGGGCATGTACCTTGATTTCGGACACATCCCCAGTAAGGGCTGTGCAGGAGGCAGCTGATCGATGTTTCTCTCTCATCGATGTTTCTAACTCTCTATTCCTCTCACTTCCTCTCTGTAAAAAATCAATAAAATATATTTTAAAAAAATAATGTCTATTCTGCATCAGGTGCCGATCACGTGCCAGGCACTGGGTGAAGGGATCTACATTTAATGCCGGCAACTACTCTCTGTGGCAGTCTCCATTTTGTAGATGAACACACCAAGGCTCAGAGTGGTAAAGCAACTTACCCGAGGTCACACAGCCTGGAAATGGTGAACCTGACAGGCTCTGGAGTTGGCTTAACCTTTAACCTGGGCCGCAGGGAGCTTAGCTGATAGGACCCTCTCAAACCCTCCCTGCGGCCCCTTCCCCCACGGGGCTCCAAGCCAGGAGTCCACTGGGCCCCTCCCCACTTCTCTGTGACCAGTCTGTCTTCAGCCCCCCGAGGGGACCGGGGCTGGGGTGGCGGGCACGGCGGAGAGAGCGTACAGTATGCAGATCACCCCATTAAAATTTCATGTGGATTCAAAAATTCAGTGTTGACTCCAGTGACGCAAATAGGTATGAAAATTCCGAGGAAGGCACACTCATTGTTACCGAAATCAAATGGTTGAACGGCCACTAATGAGGCAGACAAGAAGCCTGGCTCACCCTCTGAGGATTGGGGGAGACGAGAGGAGCAATCGTGCTACATTATTCATACCCTCGTGTTTGAGCTTCAAATCTCAAGGAGGCTCGGGAAGGGGAAGGGAGAGAGGGCAGAGGCGGCAGAGGGGGGTGGCGGGAAGGGAAGCGGGCCCCGCTCTGTCAGCTGCGGTAGCCAGGCCGGGTGACTAATTGACAACGAGGCGCAGGGCCCCTTCCCCCAGGGCGCCCCTCTCCTCCAGCTCTCATGTTAGCTCCAGCCCAGGAGCACCTGCCACAGCGCCCGGATTTCCTCCATCGGCGGCTCAGTGGGCGAGTGTGAGATGCTGAAGGAGGG
Source organism: Myotis lucifugus (assembly GCF_000147115.1). NCBI lineage: Eukaryota > Metazoa > Chordata > Mammalia > Chiroptera > Vespertilionidae > Myotis > Myotis lucifugus. The sequence goes on along the minus strand of NW_005871439.1, from coordinate 257,725 downwards.
GTGGGGGGCGCCTGGTGTCCGGTCCTGGCTCTGTGTGAGCTCGGGCTGGTGGCTAAACCTCTCTGAGCCCCAGGCATTTCTGAGGTTGCGATGCCGCATGGCAGCACTTCTCAGACCCGAATGGCTCATAGGAATCCGGGAGGATCTTCTGGGACGGTGGTCCCTGGGTCAGTAGGTGGAGGGGGCGGGGCCTGGGAGGCTGCATGTCCAACCAGCTTCCAGGTAAGACAGGTGCTGCTGGCTCAGGGACCACCCTTGGGGCAGGGAGCCAGGCCACAATATCAGAGCCGCCCTGGGCAGGGACCATCTCATCTGCTGGGCATCAGCCTTTCTGGGCATCAGCCTCCGTGGGCAGTTTGTACAAGCACAAGGCCTATCCATGCCCCTTGAAGGCCAAGTGTAAGGGGTTGGGTCCAGGCACCTGCAGTTTCCCCCCCCACACCCCCCTTGGTTCTTATAAGCAGTCAGATAGTTGCAGTTATTCTTATTAAGACTCCTCTCTTGTTGACTCCTCTCCTATTTTGGGGTCATTTTGCAGGACCCCCCTTGCTACCAATTCTCCTTCAGCATCCAGTGCCACCACGTACCAGATACTTCCATGGACACATTTCTCCCTTTTCACTGAGCAAAACTGTTTGCAAGGAAGAGCCTGACGAACCTATCACTTGCTCTCCAGGGCAGTGATGGCGAACCTATGACACGCGTGTCAGAGGTGACACGCAAACTCATTTTTTTGGGTTGATTTTTCTTTGTTAAATGGCATTGAAATATATAAAACAAATATCAAAAATATAAGTCTTTGTTTTACTATGGTTGCAAAGATCAAAAAACGTCTATATGTGACACGGCACCAGAGTTAAGTTAGGGTTTTTCAAAATGCTGGCACGCCGAGCTCAAAAGGTTCGCCATCGCTGCTCTAGGGGGAAGGGATGTCGCACCCCCCGAACCCCCTCCCCCCCGCTGCCCCCAGGAGACTGGCCTTTCTCCAGGTTCTTGGTAAGCACTTGGGGCCCATTCTCTAAAGAGGGGGTCAACTTGAAATCGAGGGCCACCTGGGCAGCCGCCCCTTCTGCGCTTCCCTGACAGATCACACAGCTGACCCCTTCTCTGAGCGTAGGAACCGAGGAGTCACACGGCCGGGGAAGGGGTTGATCTTGGAACGCGAATTCCCCCCGTTGACCACGCACCCAGCGCCACTAATAAACAGGTTCCCGAGTGCTGCCTGCGTTTTGTAATTATTACTCGGCCGTAAACACCCCTTCTCCCTCCTGCCAGCATTATCTTAGTAAACGTTACGAGCGCTCGCGAGGTTAATGCAGGGCCGTAAATCCGCAGTGGGTCGAACAAGTGAGACTGGAGGGATCTTCATAAATCTGCGGGAACGGCTCCACTTTGTTTATTTAATAAAATACCATTTCATAGACATGCACGGGGCACGGCGGGGTTTGCACCTGAGGGGGCGTGTGTGTGTGTGTGTGTGTGTGTGTGTACTAGTATGTGTGCGCGTGGGGAGGGAGTGCGGGTGAGGCCCGCAGAAGACAGCGGATGCGGGCACACAGGCCGGTCACATGGCCTCAGGGGGCACCGGGGCCCCCACGTGGTCTGTTATCACACCAGCCATTCTGAACTCAGTGCCCGCTCCACGTAAAGATAGCCCACCTCTCAGGGTTCGGGCCTCGCCACTACTTGAAAGGGGCTGCAATCCCAGGACACGTGCAATGCCGTTTGCGCAACACGAACACCTCCCCCAGGCAGTCTCCTGGGATTTGTCAGGGGCGCGTTGCCCACGCTGGGCTGTTAAATCAACAGGCAGTCAGGCTCCCCCACACGGCGCAGAACAAAATGCTGCGAGCACCGGACTAGAGTAAACAGACTTGGGTTCTCACACCAGAGGCTCCACTTACCGGGAAGACGGCCCTGGCGAGCACCTCTCTGGCCTCAGTGTCCTTCTCTGCACCGTGGAGGTCGGCATCGTGCGTCAGGACGTACGGACGGGAGATGCAGAGGGACTGGCCTGGAGCCCCACGTGGCTCGCTCTCTCTCTCCCCCCCTGCAAGTCCTCAGCATTGCAGTAACGCCAGCTGCCTTTGTTAATTACGTTCGGCTGAAGGTCATCTACAGGGCGCTCGCTCTTTGCTTTTTAATTGACTGGGCCCCAACCTGGAAATAAAAGACAGTGGGAGGGGATCAATGGAAACAGCGGAGACACCGCAGAACCCGGAGTGGCATTCCTGACCGGCAGGGGTGACATCCCTGAGTCCCTGTGCTGGGTAATCAAGTCACGCAGTGGAGGAGACAGTGCGATGTAGTGGTGAGGGCCGAGGAGTGGAGAGACCTGGGTTCGAGTCCTGACTCGAACACGTAACTATATGACGGGCCTCTGTGGCCACGTAATTTAACCCTTGGCTTCCTGTGAAATGGCCGTACCCCTCTCTCGCAGGGTTCTGAGCATTCCAGGGGCTACTAGTAAAGTAGACAAAGTGTACAAGCTCTTTAAGTAGTGGCAGAAGATGAAGAGTGGAGGAAATGAGAGAGAAGCAGACGTGAGCATGAGTGTTCCTGGGACTGTCCCAGTCTTAGAACTGAACAGTCCCATATCCTGGGAACCCCCCTCACCTGGGAAAAACCCGACGGCTGGTCGCCCTCAGCGGGAACGGAGAAGCCGATGCTGGAAGCACTCGTAACTCCGGGTCTAATTTGGCCACAGCTATTGATGCTTTAATAACAGCTGGCTGATTACGGAGGCTTCATCTAAAGACTCTAATATCCCCAGGCTAATTGCTGAGCGTTTGATTAACCCACAGTCTCTCATTAGAATCACCTGAGAGCTTTCCAAACACACCAATGACAGGGCCTCACCCCAGCCCGGGTTTCGGACCACCGTTGACACATTGGGCTGAATAACCCTTGGGGGGGGGGGGAGGGGCGGGCTGTTGTGTGCACTGTGGGATGTTGAGCAGTCATCTCTGGCCTTTATCCCTCAGATGCCAGGAGCCATGCCCTAGTCTTGTGACCAGCAAAAGTGTCTTTTGGGGGATGGGGGGGCAGTGTCTCCCCAGTTGAAAACTATTGTCCTGGACCGATTCAGGAATCTGGGGGTGGAGGAGGAACTGAGATTTGGGATTATGTATTAAGTCCCCTGCACCCAGCTGAGTCTAGCCTTGGGCCAGGGCCAACCTCATTGTGGATGAGGGTGGATGCTGATGTCCAAGGGGAACTTTTCTAGGAGGAGCTGGAACTGACTTGGAGTTTGACCCAGGGTGACCTTGAGGGAGAGGAGATAGGTAAAGGCCTCATGTTATAAAAGAGGCACTGAATTCCTGCCCCCAAATCTGCCCCCTTTCCCACCTGCTACCCAGCCCCAGTCTCACCCTTCCATCTGAGTTCCTTTAGGAAGAGTCCTGTTTGTGTTCTCCTTGGCCTGATTCCTGAGCCATGGGATCGGGTTAGGGGAGCATCCAGAGGTCACAGGCCAAGCGGACGGGTCTGTTGACGTCTAGTCTATGTCTTCGGGCCCTTGAGTTCTTCCCCAAACTCGCGAAGCAAGTCAGCAGCTAAACATGTAAATATTGGCTCCCTCAGCCACGTCTGTCCCTGAGGCCTCCTGGTGCGGTACCAAGACTTGAGTTGTGCAGCCAAACCACGATGGATTTAAATGGTGGCTGGGCCGCTTTCTTGTGAGCAAATTGCTTAACCTCCAACAGCCTTAGTTTACCCACCTGACAAATGGGAATCATAGGCAATGTTAGGTAACAACAGAGAGGACCTCATAGGGCCATTATGAGAATCAATACATTGATTTGAATTAAAAAAGAATAACAATTGCTATGATGCGCAAGAGGCCCCAGGAAGTGTGGGCAGTATGAACCCTGCCAGTGGTGGTGACAACCATAGAAACTTCCCATAGGAGGTGCCTAAGCGGAACTTTAATGGGGATAACGAATGCAAAATGCTCAACCCCTGATGTGAATTATGTGCTCAGGAAGAAAAAGGGAGAGAGGAAGAAAGGGGGTTGGCTGAGGCCGCCCTCCCAGCACCTCAGTCCTGACCCTTCTCTTCTTCCTCCTGCCCCACCACTGCATGCACACCTGGCCTTGGTGCCTTACCTTGAATCCTACTGCAGGAGCACCCAGCAGGCACAGCCCTGACAGGGGAGGGAGAAAGGCACAGCTGGAAAGAGGGGCCTGAAGAAGATGGATGCCGGCATTGTTGTCATGGCGACGGCAGGATGAACTAGAGGCCCCATGGCCGGAGAGCAGCTCCTGTCGTTCATCTCAGATTCTGGAGCTTTTTGAGGGGAGATGAGAGGCTTGGATCGGGGCCCTGAGAACACAGGTGGAGCCTCAGGGTGACAGCCCATGAGAAGAGGCTCTTCTGGCAGCATCTGTGCCCTCAATGGGCTCCTAGGAAAGACCTGTCCAAAGCCCTGAATTGAAAGGTGGGGAAACTGAGGACGGAGGAGAGTGGCTGGGGACAGGGACCGTGGGAGGTTGGCTGGCCGGCTGCAGGAGGTTGGCTGTGGGAGCGTACTGACCACCAGGGAGCAGCTCCTGCATTCAGCGTCTGCCCCCTGGTGGTCGGTGCACATCATAGCAACTGGTTGTCTGGTCGACCAGTCGTTCGATTGTTTGGTGGCTTAGGCTTTTATATATATAGATAATATTATCTGCTTTAGAGAATGGTTGAGTTTCTGAATGGCAATGGATATAAAATGCTTCATGCAGTGCTTGGTAAGACATACATGCTCAAAAAATGTCACATATACTAATGATATTGGAAGGCTATCCAGAGAAAAGGAAATTTGTATTTTTCTGGCAAAAAAAAAACTACTGTTACTTGTATAGGTTCAGGAGGGATGGGATATGGTTTACTTCTTGAACCATCTGGTTTTGCCCCTTTGCCGGCCTTACATTTATATCTATATTTTTCTGTCTCCTAGAGAGCAGAGCTCGATGGGCTAATGGGAGCACAGGGGTCAGCAGCCAGGAGACAGAGGTTAATAATAATAATAGCTTTCATTTCCTGGGAACTTACAGAATGCCACGCTCCCTGCTGAGTATCTGACATGAATTCTTCACAGTAACTCTTGAAGTTAGGCGCTGTTCTCATTCCATTTCCTAAGAGAGGAAACTGAGGCCCAGAGAGGTTAATATTTCATCCAAGGTCACACAGCTGGCTAAGTGGCAGCGACAGGGACATCAGTCACTGGTGGAGTTTATTGTTGAGGATGGGAGAGAGGGGGTGAGGACCAGCGCCGCTGACCACGGTGCTGAAACCTCATCGCTGGGCAGGGTTGAGAGGCTTGTTAGAATGCTATGTTTATCAGAGCCTCCTGCCCTGCCTCCCCAAGGACTCAGGAAGATGAGAGAAGAGGTTGGGAAAAGGACACAGAAGGGAGGACACGAGGAAGAGAGAGAGAGAGAGAGAGAGAGAGAGAGAGAGAGAGAGAGAGAGAGAGAGAAAATAGGAGCCTTATGGAAGGACAAAGCTCCTGAAAGATTGCTAAGGAGAAATTGACTTGATTTGATAGATTTTGGATAACAAAGTTACTTGGGGAAGTACTTTGGGGGACATGCAGTCCTTTCCCTCCTTGCCACACTAATGGTCAGTAGCCTGTTCTCTCTCCCTCACAAATAGGGTCTCATGGTCCCTACCTCACCGATTTGTTTTGGGGAGCCCAGGAGAGAATAGTGAAAAGCCTCAGCATGATGCCCGAGAGCATTCCCTTTGGCCCTTCTCCTGCCCATATCGCTCCGGCCCAGCCTGGGTGGGCTGCCCAGCAAGTTCCCGACGCAGAACAGTTTCCTGGGTGGAAGTTCTGCAGCCCAGCCGCCCAAGTTCATTTGTCACGGAGGCTTTTCCTGCCATAAAACTCCAAGCTGCCGGGAAGAGCGAGGGACCGCATTTCCCCGCATCAAAAAGTGCCTCGAGTGAGGATCTTGTTCCAGGGGTGGCATGCAAATGCCTCTTTCAAGAGAGGAAATTGCTTTGAAGTTACTATTTCCCTGGCTTTGATAATAATCTGCTTAATGTCTTGTGTCAAACTAATTACAGCATAATTACCTTTTTTAATAACAGGTACTTTTAATTGGTGCGGGGTTAAACAATTCTGTTGTAAAAATCGCTTGTTTTACATTCATGGCTATAGTTTACCAAGATCTGGGACAACCCGGTGATATTAAACACTCCATAGAGCTGGGATGGGGCCTGACGGAGGATGCCATCACGCCTCCTCTCCATGACATTGGACTCCCGTTTCCGGCAACGCTTCGCCTGCTCTCTATACAGAACTTCTGATGTCAGACTCTTGGAAGAGGAGAAGAAGGATGCTTAGGGCTACATGGGTTCACACACATCATCTCACTTCATTCTCATGTGTGCATGCTTCAAAGCATGTGAAAGAAGTACTGCTGTCTCCATTCTACAGATGGGTAAACGGAGGTGCAGAGAGGTTAAGCAACCTATGCCAAGTCACAATGTCAAATGATTGAACCAGACTTTGAATTCGCGCCCCTTGCTTCCAAATCCCGAGTTTCAGAAAGGTGGTATAATTGAGCGGTTAAGAGCTTGGGGATGGGTCTGGAATCAAAAAGATCTAGGCTTGATTCCAGCTCCATAACGTAATTGCTGTGTGACCTGGGGTTATTCCTTACCCTCTCTGGGCCTCAGTTTCCTCCTCTGTCAAAGTGAGAGGTGATCATAGTATCTACCTCACGGGGCTCATAAGAGTATAAAATAACATAACCGAGGCTAAGTGCCTGACATAGTAGGTGCTCATCCTGACATAGTAGGTGCTCATCCTGACATAGTAGGTACTCATCCAATGGTACTTCCTCCTACCCCCTCTGAGCATTGCTCCAACCCTGCTTTTTTTCTCCCGGATTCTTTCCTTTGAGAACGGAGTACCCCAAGGATGCATTTCCTCACGTCTTGGCTGAAAAAGTGCACACACTCATCTCATTACTGCAGCTTTTTGCATTTCATTAAAAAGCCTGACAGGCCATTTCATAATAATTTATTAGCACAGAGTCAATTTTTATTAATTACGATCATTAATTTATCAGTGTTCCCGTCATCTGAAGTTTGGTCAGAAATGAAAGGCGAGAAGTGCAGAGAGAAAAATGGGGAAAGTGGAAGTTTGGGGGACCAGGATCCGGTGGGGGGTGGGGGATCAGGGGGGCTGGTAGGCTCCATGGAATGGGAGGCCCCACCTCGAATGCAGATCCTGGGGGAGGGGCTGCACCTGGCGCTGAAGATCCGGGGCCTGGCCATTGAACGATGCTTCCTGCGTTGATGCAGGGACAAAGGAAGTGCAAGGATAGCACGTGGCCAGGCTACACACACCTCAGGGACAAAGTCCTCCCAGTCCTGGCTGTTTGTCACCCTCCAACTCTAGCCCCTGCCCCGCTCTGCCTTGCTCACTCCACTTAGGTATTAATTTTTCTAGTTGATGTCTGCATCTCCCTCCGGGTTGTAAGCTCCTGGAGACGAGTGACCTTATCTTGGCCATCGCTTGATCTCCAGAACCTAGCAGAGGACTCAGCAAGTACTAGTTGGCGAATATCTTGTTTTACTCCATTAGCCCTGTGCTAGCTTTGTTCGTAGTGTCCGTGGGACGATAGCTTTAAGTTCCATGTAATGAATTCCACCCTTTACCATTGTCATCATCTTTAATATTTAGGTGTTTTCAAGAATTCCTACCCACGTCCACTGAAGGTCACAAAAATATTCTCTCCTATATTTTCTTCTATTTGCTGTGTAGCTTTTGCTTTTCGTGTTTAATCTATCTGGGCTTTATTTTTGTACATGGTGTGAGGTAGGAGTCTGCCTTGACTTTCCCCCAGAGAGTAATTCATTTTTTTCAATAACATTTATTTAATAACTCATCATTTTATATCATCTATCTATCTATCTATCTATCTATCTATCTATCTATCTATCTATCTACCTATCTATTTATCATCTATTTGTCTATATCTATTCAATTTATCTCTGTACTCCTTATTTTGCTCCATTGTATTTAAAAATGCACTGTTAATATGAGTTTAATCAACAACAGCAAAAGCTGAACATCTCCACAGGGTTGCAGGCAGTCAAGCCTGCAAAAGGACTTAAGACATTACTTCATCTGATCACGCCGTAGCCACATGGGGCAATTAGGCTCCGAGGATGGAAGCGCCACGTTCAAGGACATAGTCAGAAATGAGAATCTTGTCTCCTGACCCCCGCCCTCACCAAGCCCTCCTGAATATCTGTTCCGTTTCATGACACCTGAGGGTGTTTGGAAGGGAGTGCCTTTTAGGGGCAAACATATCCCAAGCCTTACTGTTAGATGAAACACCAAGTACATTTGGAAAAAAAAAAGTGACATTTATTACACCGAGTTGTAAACAGAGGAAAAATTACAATAGAACCCAGTGTAGATCCCACATAAATGGCACCCATTCGGTGTAATGACTCTAAGAATGTCAGTGCTAACAAGCACATAATTGGCACCGGGGAGATAATTTTTGCCACCTTATGCAAAGGGGGAGCCGTTCTGCATAATGATTTTACGTAGGAATATTCTTTATTCAACAGGCCCATTTGCATAACCTTCCCAACTTTCTCGAGCACCACAGAATGCTCGGGAGACATTGCCAAGTCTATGCCATAAGACCTTCTTTCCCCTCCTCCACTTCCTCCTCCTCCTCTTCTTTGTAGTCAACCCGGCCAGCTTTATTGAAATATAATCGCCACATGCTATTGGGAAACTTTAAGATGTCTTCTTCCTTTTTTTTAATCCTCACCTGAGGACATGCTTACAGAGAGGAAGGGAGAGAGAGAGAGAGAGAGAGAGAGAGAGAGAGAGAGAGAGAGAAAGAGAGAAACATTGATTTGAAAGAGAAACACCAACCAGTGCCTTCTGTACATGCCTCTCCTAGGGATCAAACCCACAACCCAGGTATATGCACTCTGATCAGGAATGGAGCCGGCAACCTTTTGGTGCACAGGACGATGCTCAACCAACTGAGCCACTCCAGCCAGGCAAGAGGTCCGCTTCTTGAAATAAGTCCCCATCCCTCTCCGGCATGTAGGGTGGGCCTGGCACTGTGCTCCCTGCCTCACGTGCATTCTTTATTTAAGGGACAAGCATTTGAGGTCACTTTTTGAGGGCTGGGTTCTTTTCTGTCCCGTCCATCACCGTAGTCCTGACACCTAGAACAAGGAGGCCCCAGACGCAGGGGTTGCCCAGCAGTGTTGAGTGAATCTGTGAGTGAATGCCACGACTATTCCTTGAGGTAGTGGTGTTTGTCACTATAAATGGGAATGGCTTGTCTCAGCTCCAAATTCCAGTAAATGGCCAACTGGGATTTGAACGCAGGCCAGCCTGACTTCGGCTGTATTTATTTTACAAGCGTATTTCATTTCCCTTCGGAGAGCAGAGTGTCTAGTCTCATGCTGTCCAATATGCTAGCCATGAGCTACAGGTGGCTCTTTAAATTAATTAAAATTAAGTACTATGCAGCTATCAACATACTATCTAGCTAGTCCACACTAGTATTTGAGCTCTGGCTTCACACAGATCTGGATTCTAATCCTAGTTCAGGACTTGACTTGTGGTTTGAGTCTTAACCTCTCAAAGCCCGAGTTTTCCTCTTCTGTAAAATGCAAATAAAGACAGGATGTTGTGAAGAGTAAGAACGGGCAAACACAGGGAGCGTGTAGTACAGTCCCCGTCTGTTTAAAGGAAATGATCCCCATCCTGCAATGGAGAAGCTGGGATCCAGAGACGCGATGGGACTTGTCAAGGTCCTCGTGCCACTGAGCAGGTGCCCTGGGGTGGGAGCCAGCCTCTGTCCGGTGCCAAAGTGTAGGAGCTTCCTGCTCCCGGGGACCGAATCTTGAAGCCTCGCCTCTCACAGGGCGGGGAAGATGGCAGTGCCCACGGTTGGAGGGAGTTCAGAGGCTACAAGGAGTGGCTAAAGGGAGGAGAGCTGTGTCCATGGCAACATGGCCTTCTTCCCTACCCGAAGAAGACACCGTTCTGCACAAAGGTTTAAAGAAAACATTCCGCTTCAAAAGAGAAAGGCTTAGCCACACAGAAGACAACTCTTATTTTATGTAAGAGAGAGTTAGGCCTGGTGAAGGGAAATGTGTGTCCTAGGGTCACCTTACCTGCTTACTGGATCTGTTAAATCTCAGATCTGTTAACTCCCAGTGCAAAGCCCCATTCTTCCGCACTTTAGTAACGGTTCACCGAGAAACAGATTTGGGAAGCTTTGCTTTTTGATCAGGGCTGTTTCCGTGACAAATGCCAGGAATCCGAATGGAATGGTCTTCACCGAGAAAGGGAATGTATTGGTTTCTGTTGAAAAAGGGAAAAAAGCGTCAGGTCTGGCTGGTTCCAGGTGCTCGAGCAATATCAAGAGTCTTTGTCTCTTCATTTCTTGGCTCTGGTTTTCTCCGAGTTGGCTCCATTCTTGGGGAAGGACTGTCTCTCTGTGACGGTAAGATGGCCATCGGCAGCTACAACTCCTTTAGAATTATTTGCCACCCCCCCTCCCACCAGGGAGCCTGCTTCCAGAGTTTCAGCTAAAGTCATAAAACTGGCTCTCATTGGATGGCATGGGTCATGTGCCCATTCCTAAACCAATCACTGTGACCTGGAAGAATAGGACTCATTCCTGGATCCGTGAGACTAGAATCCCATGAACTGAGAACAGAGGAAGGTGGGTCCCTAAGAGATATAAGAACTCTGTTCCCAGAAGACGGGGGAACGAATGCTGGATGAGTGAGAACAACAGGTGTTTACTGTACATTGTCTAGGTCACTGTTTACAATCGCTCTGCCCACTTGCCTGACAGTGTCTGAACGGCTACCCTGACGGTCTTCATCCACAACAAGAATTTAAAGAGGAATAACAGGAAAACATTCAGCCCTTTACACTCATGAGTATTCAAAGGGATTGAGGGTAGCTGGACAGTCTTAGGCTCAGAAACATGTGGATGGAGAGAGCGATGCCATCCAAAGGGCCACCAACACCACTAACAGCTAAGGAAGGCATCTCAACTGTGCGCAAGGCTGACTGGGCTTGTCGATGAAGCTTCCGGTGTCTTATCAGCTGGCTCAGCAGGAACCAGGAGCTGCCCTGGGGAGATGCGGGCGACGGGGAAGGCTCCCTCGAGTTGGTAATGACTGGGCGTTGAAGGAGAAGGAGACTGGCATGGACCGAGGAGGCACAGCTGGGGAGAGGACTGTTAACTGTGAGAGACAGCGGGCGATCTGGCAAGGTGCAGGGCAGAAAGATGAGAGATGCTGGGCGTGCCTTTGCCTCCACTCCCTTCCTCCACCTCCTCTTCATTCTTCTACCCAGGACCGTAGGTGATCCATTGGACACCTCTGTGCGCGTTAGCAAAGGGCTCTTCCTCCGGGTAGTACCTACTCCTGCCCAAGGTATACAGCTTTGTTGGTTGAGCATCCTCGAATAGGCAACGGGTCCCCCAACAGTCCTCTTTCTGTCTGCCTTTCTCGCCCTTTCCTTTCCTTCCCTCCCTCTCTCTTCCCCTGGAGTTCTTAATGATAAATTGTCATGGAAATCTGGGCCTCTTTTCAATTTTTGGCTGTCAAGCTGCCTCTCCCCCATGCATGATCCTTGTCCCCATCACCCATGGGTCACCACCTTTTGCAGGAACACTCGACCTCTTTTTCTTTTCTCTGACTTGCCCCCCCGGCCCCCCCCAATCTCTGAGGCTGTCAGAGGGCCCCAAACTGGCCAAATCCACCTTTCAATTCCTCCCTGGCTGAAGGGCTTTAACTCAGCAGGCGCAGAGACCCACCCCCACTCCCCCCTGTGACAGGCTTGATTTGGCTCCCTGCACATCTGGGCCTCCCATCTGGCCCCCCGCACATTGACTGTGCGAGTTGCTTTATGGACATAATAAATATTACTTCCTTAATATGATTTCGCTTAGGTTCCCAGTGACTCACTCAAGCACATCTTCCATTTAGCACATGACTTTCTCTTCAGAGAAAATATTGTTATTGGAAGAGGCACAGCCGCGAGGAGCTGGGGGTGGTCACGGTAGTGTGTCCACCTCACCTCCAAGTTTGCTGCTGCCCACAGGCCAGGCCCTGGCAGGACCTCTGCCTCCCAGGGAGCTGGGGTCAGCTGCGGCCTGGAAGATTTCAAGAAGTGCTGCAGCCATGCCCAGGGGGGTAGTCACAAAGGGACTTTAAATGTCGCACGACACCCACTGCCATCTTGTGTGTCACCGCTACTGCTTGGTGTGTGGAATGGGACCAAGTCCATTATATCGTTTCTCTCCATGGGTCCAAGCTTACCACCGACAGTCAGTGTGTCAGAGGCAAGCAGATAGCCCTTACATTCAACAGAATTTTAAAAAAATGGACAACTTGAATGTAGGTGTACCTTATTCAATGCTGAAAGTTGAATGAATGGACTGTGAAACGGGACAATGGCACGTCATCTGTCAGCGACACCTACTGGTTGAGTAGGATATAGCAACCCAGCTCTGCCTATTTGACGACCTTTGTGGGGGCAGAAATGAACACTTACAAGTTTATACATCCTCACAGGTGTTTTTAAAAGTCAGGTTTATTCTGATATGATTTATATCGGAAGTAAACTTTTGCCTTTTAAAAATGTACCGTCTGATGAGCTTTGACCAGTGGACACAGGAGTATAACTGCCAATACTATCAACATATAGGACACGTTCATCTTCTCACATTCCCTCCTCCCACACTGCAGTCCATCTCCTGCTCCCAGCTCCAGCTCCTGGCTGGCAAGGACCAATTAGATTCCTGTCCCTGCAGTTTTGCTTTTTCCACCCAGAATGCCGTGTAATAGCGCCACACAGTATGTGGCCTTTGTGTTTGCCTTCTTTCACTGTGCATAACGCCTCTGTGGTTCTTCCACGTTGTCTAATGCATCGCCAGCTCATGCCTTCCCGTTGCTGAGCAGCATTGCATTGCGTGGGTACATCATCGTTTGCTTATCTGTCCTTCTGTTGATATCGCCACTGTCTTTTGAGGTGACACATGCGCCCCACGTTCAGAAGGAACTGGAGCTCCGAGAAGCGAAGTAAAGCACACAGCGTCAGGCAGCTGAAAAGGGGCTGTCACAGGCGTGATCCCAAATTCCGGGAGTGGCTGTGGTATTTACCTTCCCGGTCCCTCTCCTTCAGCTGCGTGAAGACTTCCTTCGACCAAGAATACACCTCTCCCACAAAACTCCATTTCCTCCTCTCCTCTCTCACTAATTACTTGATAAATAAACAGGCGGGGACCACTAGGCTGGGAAGGGATCTGTCTTCCGGCGTCCCAGGGCTCAGCCATCACTGTACGTGTTCTCAGAAGTGTATGGATTCTTCACAGAAGGGCCTGGGTGCAGGGTTCTTACCTTGGAGGTCAAGTTATATAGACTCTAATGTCCCTTCTTCCTGGAATTTCTCATTAGATGACGGGTATTTTGGAGGAGAAAAGCCTGAGCACAAATCCTGTGCCCTGATCTTCAGTTTTCTCATCGGCACCATGGACATACCCACCCTCCCCCTGAGCCCGGAAGAGGGTCATTCGGGGTGAGCTGTGCGGGGATCAGCACGGCATCAGGGGCCCTGCTGGTTCCCATCCCACGTCTTCTCCGCTGAACTGGCCACGGACAGAAACATGCTTTCCACTCGGGCGTCTCTGAGTGAGTGGCTCTCTCCTCCCGGGAGTAGGAGACATGCCCGGAGTTGCCGGGCAACTTGGAGGGTGTTGGGAATCCACTCAGAGACCCTGCGTGTCTCCCACACATGCCTCCGCCTGGCAGATGAACTGCAGATCCACGTTCTGTGCAGTAATTCTCCCGAGGCATTTACCTTGGCCCGGGGCCATGTTTCACGGCCAGAGACCGGCCCCATTCCTGTCTCATCACAACCACCTGGGCTTGTCAGCGGGGTGCGTGCCCTGCCTAATCCTCTTCCCAGTCTCCGAGCACTCCCCCCCCAAACCCCTGCTGGGCTGCCTCTCAGATCCCATCCATCTTGTAACTGTTGGTCCAGGACCAACGGAGCAGGGGCTGCCTTACAGCTCCTCTACCTCCCACCTTCCTCCCAAGCCTGTGCACGGCTAGAGCTTCCCCTTGATTCTGGCCACGGGCCCCACCTCGACCGTGGTGCCGTGAGGACATACAATGGGGGGAGGCCAAAGCTCAAAGCGATGACATGGATTTCCCCGGGCAGCATGGCAACCAGAGGACGACAGTTCCCAACACTTCGCCGAAACGGACATTGTCCTCTGTGCAGGCCACGTCACCGTATTCTACCGCAAAGTCTGGCAGAAACCTCACAAGAGAGACTCTGCAGTCATCGTCAGTTTTCAGGCGAAGACACTGAAGCTCAGAGAGGTCAAGTCTCTTGCCCAAGGTCACACAGCCGGAACGGGTTGGAGCTGGGTGTCACACCCTGGCATCCTGGCCCTAGAGTGGATGCTCTCTGCATTCACACCGCGTCACATGGGGAGGGCCGGTCTCTATAAGACACGGTGCTAGGCACTGCCACCAGGACTGCGCCTGGCAGCGCGGGTGAGGGTGTGCCTGCTGGAAAGGCCTGGCGAAGCAAGCCCTGGCGGAACAACGCCTGGAGCAAATGCAACATCGCAGGCTTTGAAATTAGGCCTCCACCCTATGTGCCTTTGGCTCCTGCACTTCCGTTTACCCACCGTGTGTGTGTGTGTGTGTGTGTGTGTGTGTATGTGTGTGTGTGTGTGTGTGTGTGTGTGTGTGTGTGTGTTTCTTGTTGCCTACTCCCTTTTGCTTCTCTCTTGTTTCCGCCTCCCTGTCTTTGCACTGGCAGTTCCTGCCTTCTGGAATGCCCTTCCCCACATCTTCTAGTGGCTCTCTCCCTGGCTTCCTTCAGGCCCTGCTCCAGCGCTGCCGCATCGCTATCCTCGACCTCTGGACTCAAGAGGCACACACTCCGACCTTCAGCTTTCTGGCTTGTTTGTGTACTTGCTCCCCTTGGTCCCCCATGACGACCAGGACCACAGTCCCTTGGTTCACAGCGGTGCCCCCAAGGCCTGGAAGAGTTGACACTTGATTGACTGTAGGATGGATTAATGAATGAATGAGGTTTCTCCCTCTCTTGGCTTCAGGCTTCCCATTTGCAAAATCAGGGAGACTGGGGGTCTTGGAAGGGGTCCCCACGCTTTCTCCTCGTCACCCCACCCCCCAAGGAGGGTGTGCGGTGGGCAGTGATGGGCCTTGGGTGGCCCAGAGTCTCCTGACGAATGAGGCTGATCTGCGTCGGGCCGGCGGTTATTGATCTGAGCAGGTTGTCAGAGAAGGGGAAGTTGTAATTGCCGCTGTAGTTTCATTGTAACCACCAGCCCCGAAGGGAAATTAAACTTTGCAGCTAATGGGGCTATATGATCCTTCAACCTTTGATGTATTGAATCCAGCGAGGTCCCTGGAATACTGAGTGGCTGCTCAGAGCATCGTTTTGAAGCAGAAGCTGCCTCCAAGCTGAGATTCTTTTTCGGCGCCTGGGGAGGGGGTGGAGCTGAAAGGTTCCTGCATTCTTACATTTCATCAGTTTCCCTAAGAGGCTTAGAACATCTGTAAGAATCAAATCATGAGGTGTTTGAGCTCGAAGGAACCTCAGGGCGTCCACACCCACCTGGAGCCTCACACCCTCTAATCCACCCTCCACACAATAGCCAGACAAGCTCCCGCAGGCCTGATCGCATAAATCACATCCTGCATCTAAACCCCCAGTTCAATGCCATTGCCTAGAACCTGCCTACTCACAGTGGACCGACAGCTCAGCTTCTCCTGGGAGCTGGTTAAAAAATGCAGACTCATGCCCTGATCAGGTGGCTCAGTTGGTTGGAGCATCGTCCTGTACACCAAAATTCCTGTTTGGGGAACATACCTAAGTTGAGGGTTCAATTCCCAGTCAGGTGCATATGAGATGTTTTTTTCTCCTCTCTCTCTCTCTCTCTCTCATCAATAAACATATCCTTGGGTGAGGATTAAAAAACAAAACAAAGTCTTGCCATCCTCCCCCCCCCCCCCGCCCCAGCCCCAACCTGCTGATGCAGAAATCTGATTCTGTGCACAGAAAAGTGTGAGAAGCACTAGATCACAGGATAAATTCTAAGTTAATTTTCGTGGCATGGAAGCAATTTTGATCTGAAGAACTAATGTTTATTAAGGACCCAGGGTCCTGACATACACAGACTTTGGCTTGAATCCTGACCTGGTCGCTTACCAGCTGTGTGGCTTTGTGTGATTTCTTTCCTTGCATTGAATCTCACAGGGTTGTGAAAATCAAATTAATTTGTAAGCGCTCAAAGAATGCATGGTGCATAGTAAACACTCAACAAACAGCAATTCGCTTCAGCTCCTATCAAAAGCCTTCGCTTATACTAAAGTGTAAATGACTTATACAGTCAACCGATAGTCAACATGTTAATGATTCTTACATAGGCCTATTTTTTTTTTAGAGGAGGAAATGAGACCCAGAGAGATAAAGTAAATGATTGGAAAGGAGTAGAGAGGGGATGGAAGCACAAGATTATCTGACTCCAGAGTCTGGGTGTTTCATTCAACGAATACATGCTCAACTTAATTTATTAACCAACTGCCTGGTGGGTAGATCTTCAAGTGGCAAAACAGAGGCCCAGAGAGGGGAAGTGGCATCTAAGATTCCCAGCTCGTGGATGGTAGGGCTGGGAACAATACTGATTTGGAGTTCTTCACTCAACTGGGATTTATTGAGCTTACACGTTGCATCAAGCACCATTCGAGGCTGTGGGGATGCTGCAGTGGTGAAGGCAGGCTCAGGCTCAGGCCGCAAGAGCTGAGAGTGGAGCCAGCACTGGCTCCCACATCCTGAGAGGGTGCTGGTCTCCTGTCCAGATGTCCTGCTGACTCGGAGAATTCCACCCCTCCCGCCTTATCTGCTGCCTGCCCTGCCCCCACCAGCCCTCGCTTCTCCTTTACCCCTCCGCACGCCTCCTCGGCCCAGGCCCAGCACACCACATCTCCTGGGCTTGCATCCAAGCGCAATAGGAGATAGGACATATTTCATCCCGGCACCATTTCTCATCCCGTCATGGGCTTACAGGAAATTACCGTTTCTCCTCAGCCAGCTCTCCCTCTCCCCTTGCGAGAGGGATTATGGGCGGGCCCTCCATGGAGACTTCAGTGATCGAACTGGGAAACTGATCTCTCCAGGGCCGGCGGCTGCCAATGAGTAAGGTCCCGGGAGCAGGGATGCAGGCCGAGACCAGGCCAGGCAGAAATTCACACGGCTATGGGCCGGGAGGCAGGACCGCTAGGCGAGGAGGCAGGGCCACTTGCATTCTTGCCCTGGCGCACTCTTTTTAATAATTTTGGGCAAGTCATCTCAAGGTCCTTAACGTAAGCACATCTGCAAAGTCTTTTTGACATAGAAGGGGCCACAATCACAGGTTCCGGGGATGAAAATGAGGCCGTCTTAAGGGAGGTGGGAACTCCCTAAATGGCAATGGATTCCCACACCAACCCTTGCTCATGGTATTGCTTCTCATCTTGTGAAAACAGACTCAGAGAGGGAAGTAACTACCACAGGTCAGCCATCATAGATGGCCCCACTGGGATCTGCCCCTGGGACGGTCCTCGCCTTCGGTACACCGAGATGCATCTCTGGAGAGTGTCTGATGGGGTCTTGGGGTAAAGAACTGGAGAGCACCACGGATAAAGGGTAGATGAAGACTCCAGGAGAGTTAAGTGCTTTTTTGTCTTGTTTGTTTGTTTATGGACATCTCCGCACTTAGCACAATGCCTGGCACGTAGTAGATGCTCAGCAAACACTTGATGAATGAATCAACATAAAAAAGAAAGCATGAGGCATTTTACCAAAGGGAAAGCAGTGATAAAGTGGAGAATATAATCAGGGCATCAGATGGCAGAGGGTCTGAAATGCCTGGATAAGGAGGTTGAAAGTCACTAAGAAGACGGCTGTGAGCCACTGGTGGTATCTGATATGAGTGTCACTCAAGGAGATGAGTATGGCATTGTCTTACAAGGGGGACCGGAGGGGAGAGAGGTTGGAGTCTGGAGAAAGGTTCGGGTGCCATTAGAGCAATCCAGGAGTCTGTCAAGCCTACGAAAGCTTGAAATAGCCAAGAAAATAAAAACAAGGAGGGTTAGTAAGAGATGTGTGATTGCATCGGGGGAAAAAGGTGATAAAACTTGATCGTGGATGAGAATAATCACAGCCATAAAAGATGGAATACTTGCTATATATTATAAACCGGACTCGGGACTTTTGAATACACAATCTCATCAACACTCACAGAATCCGATTCAAGGCCTGTTTTGTGGCTGATGCCACAGGAGCTCTGAGAGGTGACGTGAGTCACCAATGTGGGTGCAGTCGGCAATGGCAGAGCCGGTATTTGAACTCTTGTCTTTTCAGAGCCAAACTGGCCTTGTCTCTGTGGCACTTGTCTCTGGTGGATGTGCTGTGAGGTTGTTGGTGTGGTTCGGTGGGCGGTTGAGGGTTCTGTATATGTTATTCCACCAAAGGAGAATTTATGACCTTCTGGTGAGAAAAGTCCACGTTTAAGATCTTATTTTCCTTTAAGGTTTAAATTAATTGAACAGCCGTTCACTACACATTCACTACAAGCCAGTGAAGCAATGCAAAGATCAGCCCTATTGAGCCTGCCCCGGGGAGCTGTCCGTGGTGCTGAAACTTTTGCCCTCGCGCTCTCCCATGGTGAAGGGGAGCCTACCCGTGGCTCTTGTCCATGGCCAGCTCTACCTTTAAGAAACTCTCTCGATTTCCTCTCTATGATAAATCTGCAGGATATGGCACCTGGTCTATGTCTTCAAAATAACCTTCAACCACCTAACAGCCCCGAGCCTGATCTAGTCTCAACCACCAGCAATTCTTCTCATTAGCTCCGGTTGGAAAATGAATGGACAATTGGAATCCTTGACTTAGTTCCCAACGTTTTATTCCAAATCCGACAGGAGGCCCAGCTCTGCTCTACCAGCTCATGTCTGGCCGACTTCAAACCATCTTTAAGGAGGGCTAGAGGGCTGTCTTTGGCACAAAAGCGGCAAAGGGGTGGCAGAAAGACCTGGCTTGATGATGCCTTAAGCATTGACCAGATATGTGTCTCACACAAATTGTCTAATGTCTCTGAGACGTCACCTCCTCATCTCTACAATAGATAAATCATATAGAGGGAGACCAAATTCTACCAGGGCTCCATAGATAGGGACAACTAATGTTAAGAAAAGGGATCTTTCCAGCCCAAACTTTTCCGTTCATTGCTCGTCCTCAAAAAAATGCGCGGCAATGTGTTCTCTTTATTCGCTTGTAGTTTGGGGTAAATCACTTAGCCTCTCTGTGCCTCTGTGTCCTCTTCTGAGAATGGGAGGTGACGGTGGTAGTTTGGAGGGGGAAGTCCTTTCCTTCATAGCCTGTGGCATTGTGTGGAGGATGCAATTTGTTGAAACGAATGAAAAGTAACATGTAGATTGTAGAGTGTGCGTGGGCAAGGGCAGAGCATAGATGGCAAAAGGCCAGGCTAACAATGCAAGCAACGGCCAGAGGTCAACATTTAAGTGCTTGACCTTTATGTGGAGGGAAGCATGGAGGGTTTTATCAGGATGATGACTTGGTCAGATTCATTGTAGGAAGTGGCCCTGGTGGCAGTGTGGATACTGCATTGGAAGGGAGTGAGGCTAGGTTCAGGGATGAGTAGGGGGAATGTGCTAAGAATCCAGGCACCAGAGGCTAGTGGCTGGGACTGAGGTACTAATAGTGGGATGAAGGGAAGTGAATAAGACGGAGAGACATTTACAAGGTCCTGTCTGCTGACTGGGTGTAGATGGCAAGGGAAAAGGAATCAGGTTCGAAGCTGGATGTGCGGAGGGAGGGCCTTTTTATTGAGCAAAACCCACAGGAATGGAGACGGGTGGGGCTGGGGTGGGTGTGATGTTTCCCAGTTGGGGCATTTCGACTTTGTGGGGCCATGGGGGATCCAAATAAAGATACAAAAGCCCAGAGCTCGGAAAACCCTCTCGATGGATGATAAGGATCGTGTTAAGATGCAAATGGCTCTGATGTTCTCTCCCTCCACTCTATTCCCCAAAGGCTCTTTCCCTTCCCTGAACTCTTTGAGCTTGTTGGTGCCACACAATTAGGCACTTAATTGCTTTCTAATTGATATGCGCCTTAGCCTGTCTCATCAGATAAATTTGCAAGCTCCTTGAGGGCAGAGGGATCTTCATCATATCCCTCAAGCCTCTCCCTGGGTGCCCAGTGAAATTGATGAGGTTTTTGAATGGGGGAGAGGAGAATGGATAGCCTGTCAGTCATGGCTGGTCCCCCTGAACCTCAGTTTTCTCATCTGTAGAATGGGAGTCACCAGGCCTCCTTCAATCCTTCGGTGATTTCTTAAGCTTTCTAGTTTTTGTTCATCCCTCATAATGGTGGAGAGGGAGCTGGAGAGGAGAGAGGAAGTAGCTGATTAGACTCCTAAAATGCATTCCCTGCCTTTTGTCCAAGGTCAGGATGTTTAGGCAGGAAATAGAAATGAAAGAAGAAGGAGGGGAAAAAAAACAAAAACAGAGGAGAGAAGCGAATTGTTTCTCTCCAGTAGTAACAGGCGCTCAGCAAAACAAACAAGCCTGACGGAATGCTTTGGCGCTTATACAGACAAACAAATCACTTTCCCCAAGTGCTTCTTGGGGGAATTAGGCTCCTGGAAATGAAACACAAACAGATTATTAAAAAAGAGCTCCCCGTTGGGAGAGAAACAGTATTTACAAGAGAAGATGTGCCTAGCCGGACCTCTAATTGCTGTTCATTATCTCATATTGATTTAATTAGCTGCTGCACTCAGGTTTGAATTGCCTGCTGCCCGCAGCAGGGGACTGGCGAAGAGAGAGGGTTCAGATTGACCAAGCAGGCTCCTGCCATCTCTCCCCCTCCTCCCCCTCTCCACCCCCAGAAACATGGGGGTCAGCTCACGGGGTGTCATTGCAGTGGCAAAGTGGTGGCTGGTGGCTGGAGGCGGCCAGCCACATCCAAGGCCTTGTGGGCCGTTCAGTCCCGTGTGTGCCCCGACTGGGGTGGCTGCGAGGAGCTAATTAGCCGCAGTAATTAGAGAGAGTGTCTTCATAATGTGGAATTAGAGTGGGCTGGTGAGAGCACAGGGAGATGGATGGCCTGGGCTGGCGGTGGTAATGGGGGAGAGGCAGGCAGGGGGGAGAGGAGGTGGCCTCCCAGAGTGTCCTCTGGCCTCTGTCGGGTGACTCGTCTCCCCCCGGCTCCAGGGTCGCCAGTCCCAGGCTATTCAGCCATTTGTGGCCTCTTCCCTCCTCGGTGACCCAGACCCTCCAACTGAGCAGACATTTCCAGATGAAGGAGGAAGGTTATTAGCGTTTCTCTCTAGTGGGCGTCTGGGACCAATTGTTTTGAAGATTTGGGGTTTATAATTGCAAGTGATTAATGGGGGAGTTGGCAACCAGGCTTAAAAGGTTGCTAATTGCTCTTTTCACGTAATTGTGTCCGAGTGAGAGCAGTGTGCGCGCACAGGCTTGGCCTGCGGGATGCGCGGTATGGGCACTGAATGGTGTCTGCGCCTTCCCTCCCTCCATCTATCCACACAGCAAACCTCGATGGAGAGTCCCCCGGGCTCCTGGTTGAGTGCTGGGTGTTGGGAACACAGCTGTGCATAACACAGATCCCCTGCCTTCAAGGGGCTTGCTCTCTGTGAGCTTGGGGACACTAAGGCATGGAGGTCCCCTATCCAGTCTATCTGTGCCAAGGCCACTGAACCAACCCTAGTTGGAACCCATTCTCACTAGGGGTATTGTCAGAGAGAGGAAGAGGGGTGACAGTGAATTCGGTAAGGCCACACTCTCTTGGAACTAACTGCTGACTGGGACAACTACGTGGAGTGCAGCCCAGTCTAGAACCAGAAAATTAGCAAGAATGGTCTTGGGCCGGCTGAGCAAACTATCCAAGTCAATGTGTGAAGATCCAGCACCACTAGGAGAAATCCTCAGGCCTCCTCACTGAAAGCCTCCACCATCGCACTGGGGGCGGGAGATTGGACGAGGCCTTCGAGCACCACCCTGCCCTGCCCATCAGTCTCTCCCTGGTCCCAGGCTATAAAGAAACCAGCCCCTTGGAACTCGGATTTAATTAGCCCGGCGATATTGCCCTATCGATCACTCATTCCAAGTCTGCCAACTGGGGGAAGTGCGGTTTGCCCATCGCCCTCTCACTTATCATCGGAATGAGAAGTGGACATCAGCTTGTTTATTCAAGCCCAGCTGGGGAGCCCCTCAGCTCCCTCCACCCGCCCATCCTCCTCGCACACATATTTGAGTTTGGATAAATCTCTTCTTCACGCTCATCAGCGAGCCCTTTATCCCCTCCCTGGACTTCCAACGCTCTCTCCCCATTGCCTCTTTTCCAACGGAATTAACTTCAATCTTTTTTTTTTTTTTGATGGCAAAGTGTTTGCTTGCTCTCTGGTGCTCCATGTCCTAATTGTTTCCTTCATCTTGGGTAAAACCTCATTAACTTAGCAGTTGCCCGCCTCTCCCAGAGCCGTCAGAGCCTTTGGGGGTCTTCTCTGCAGCTGGATGATGCTGGGCCTGGAGGGGTCCCTCAACTTGGGGCTCTTCTCTCTCTCACCCTCCATTTGTTGACTGGTTTGTCACCATCCCTTCCTTCCCCACTTCTTCCTTTCCCTTCCCTCTCCTCTTCCCCCTCTCCCTCCCTTCTCCCCTCCCTCCCTATCTCGCTGCCTCTGGCTTCCTTTTTCTCCCTCTCTAACCTCGAACCTCCCTCACCCAGCCTCTCCCCTTTTACTGGACAGAGAATACAGACCAACTTACACACGAGAACCTGGCGGGCAAAGGGGATATGCCATATGACTCAGAGGGGCCCGCTGGGATCTAGGCCACTCTGACTGCCCTCCATCACCTGCCTGAAATTCCTTACTTCCTACACATTGGAGCCACAGTGGCCATGAGTCTAGGGTTCCCCCAAATGTGTGACACTCACCGTGAGCCCCAGGGATCTCTGGTCAGGATGCAGGAAGAGAGGGGCTTGGGGGGCTAAGGACTTGGGAAATGCTTCACATTGTGTAGGGGAACTGCTCGGAGAGTCACAGAGCACATCGGGAAAGTAAAGGCCCGGAGAAGGCCCGTGGGAATGAAATCTGTTAACTGGTGTTTCATCCAAAGATTTCCAAACATATCCATTTTGCCAAGTGCTATAGGGAACTACCTCCCTTGGAAAACAACTAACAGGGTTCTCTCTCCCCTCCTCGTTTGACAATTAAACTGCTACTTCCCTTCCCCGCCCATATTTTAAAAGATTCTATGTTTTGCTTTTTGAGATGCGCTACCTTCCTGAGGAGGAAGCAAGGACCTCGCCCTCATCTGTGTCCAGAAGAGATGAGTCTGAGACGCTGGGAAGAGGAGGGTCACAGTCAGCTCTTCCTCAGAGTTTGTCTCTGGCTGTGCATTCCCTCGGGGCAGGTGCTAAGGGGGAAGACACTGCGCAGACCCAAGTTCAAATCCCAGCTCCGCCACTGAGTGCCTGAGCCCTCTTCCGGGGCCTGTTGTTAAAACTCTCGTGGCTCAGGGGACTCACTTGTTCAATAGGATCATGACACCTATACCACCGGGACCCCGAGATCATGCAAGAATTCACTGAACAATGTCCATGAAACGGGGGACTTCTGGGAAATGCTCGGTACATTCTAGTGTGTGTGTGTGTGTGTGTGTGTGTGTGTGTGTGTGTCCACGTGTGTGTTGGGGTGTGTTTAGGGAGGTAAATCTCACACAACATGAAATTGACCCTTTGAAAGTGTACAGTTCAGTGGCATTTAGCACACGCTTAGCACACAGTGTCATGCAACCACCGTCTCTATCTAGTCCCAAGACATTTCATGTCCCCAAAGGAAACTTCATTCCCATCAGGCGTCACTCCCCGTCCCCCCTCTGCCAGCCCCTGGCATCACCAATATGCTTTCTCTCTCTCTAGGTTTACCTGTTCCGGATAGTTCACAAACATGGGGTCATACAACACGTGACCTTGACCTCTGCCTTCTTTCCCTCCGTATGATGCTTTCGAGGCTTATCCATGTGTCAGTGTTTCACTCCTTTCTGGGGCTGAGTCATAGTCCATCGTATGGCTGGGCCATAGTCTGTTGATCCATTTATGCCTCAGCATAGTCTCCAGTAGAATTATTGAAGGCACTCTCTTCTCTCCTCTGGGTAAAGAGTGGGAGAGGTGTGGTTTGCAGGACCCACACTGGCGTTGTGGGTAGAGCTCTGGACCGAAAGTCAAGAGGCCTAGACTCTGCTTCTGATTTTGCCGTGTGACCTTGGGAGTCTCCCTTTCTCTCTTTGGGCCTCAGTCTTCCCCTCTGTAAAATGGGGGTCGATCAAGATGACTTCCTGGTCAGGTCCTGTCCCAACATTCCACAATTCTTTACACTCTCCAAAGGGGTCACCACATCTGGAGGAAACTCTTCGGTGGGCTAGCAAGATGCCTGCTTGGTCAGATGCTCATTCACGGGCCAGGTCCAGGGCTGCTAGAGGCAGAGGAGCCTCGGCATTTCCATGTGGAAAACCAGGAGGGAAGCGCAGAAGGAGGCTCCAGTTTCGTGCTCCTGTGAATGACACCCGAAGTGTGACCGAGCTGGCATTTCTGCAGCGATTCCTCACCGGCTGCTGATGGGGCTGAGATTAGTCACACCTGATTTGAAAAACCAACGCTCATCGATCGGACCCATCTGCCAACAGCCTGGTCAACTGCTCTGCGGGTAACGGGTCCCGTCGAACCCCATCGGGATATCCACGTGCCCCCGGGATGTGGGCTTTCTCCTTGGTAGCTCGTCATCAGGACACATCTTGACAAAACTAGGAATGTCCGCATTTATGTCTGTGAAAATGGAGCTCTTGGTCACAGGGTCTAATTAGGATTAATGAGCACGCGGGCACGGCGGTCTTCGTGCTGAGATGGGGACTGTGACTGCAAGAGCCACTTTGTGAATCGAGGTGGGGACGGGGGGGGGGGGTTCTGCTTTGCGTTCAGGGAGAGCCCCTACACTCCCTCTCCCAGTTCAGGGATCTGGCCTGAGGGCTGGAGAGCCCACAGCTGGGTCTTAGAAGAAGGTCTCCTGGCCAACCTTTATCTTTGGCCCAACAGGAAGCTCAACCTCTTGGGTGCTATGGGGCCAATAGCTGTCACCTTGGGCAAGTTATAAAAGGTGGCCTTAGGCACCAGACTGCCTGCTCCAGGGGGAGAGGGAGCAGGCGTGCCACTCATTTTGCTCACGGTGATCCCTCCAGTGCAAGCACAGGCCTTCATTCACAGTCAGCGCTCACTAAACAGTCGTAACTTGCCCCGAGGCCATGAAGCTGGAATGTGCTACCTGCGGGCTTGAAACCCAGACAACCTAGGAGCAGAGCACCTGGACTTCCCACCTGATATGATCTTCCTTGTCCCACATGCATCACGTGTTGCTGTCATTGTCATCGTCTGGACCGTGAGCTGCTCAAGGAGGAGGTCTTCCTTCATCTTCATGGCTCCAGTCTCTAGCACAGGGCGGAATCTACAGTAGGTGCTCGATAAGTGCTCATGCCATTAAGTTGGATAAGATCTGAGGGCAATTTCTGCAACAGGAAGGAGACAGAGCATCAAAGATGTCCTCCCTCCCCCCTCCCTCCCTCCGTCCGTCCCTCCACCCTCCCTCCCTTCCTTCCTTTCTCTCCTTCTTTACCCACCAGCACTGGGGTGAGGCAAATGAGCCACTTTTAATTTGCGTCTTGTGACTGTGGGATATGTGGCTTCAAAGCCAAAGCCACACTCAGCAGCTTTTAACACAGGCCTTGTCCTTCCCCCCAAGAGAGGCTGTTTGAATACATGCCAATGTTTTGTTGATTTAAGAACTTGGTGTGCCCGTCACCTCCGAGGCACTAGACATTCTGAAAGGTTCCTCCCAGTCCAGTCATTAATCACCCTCTGTAATTAAGTAGCACAGCCACCTGTAATTAGGGTATTGATCTGTGGGTGTAATTGTTTACTCCTGGGCTCTGCCTCTAGCCCGCGAGCTCCATGAGGGCAAGTGCCCATGTTTACTCGGAGCTGGGTTCCTAGCGTCCCTCTCAGTGCTTGGCACATAGAAGGTTCTCAATAAATGTCGGTCAAATAAAGGAACGGGTGAGTGGATTCGGGGGTTCATGGCCAAGTTTCTTCCAGGTATTCCACCAAGTGTGAGAGAGGTGTGGGCCGTTAGCAAGGAAACTCAGTGATCATGGTTCTTTGCATGCGGACTGTGCTAGCTTAGGTAGCACTTGATACTGATGAGTGCTTAGGGTGAAGTTGATGATAATGATGGTGACCATGGTGATGGGGATGATGACGATAATGATGATGAAGGTAATCGTGATGGTTTCATGGTGGTGATGATAACGATAGCATTTTCACCTACCCCACCCCCCTCGTCACTCGACACGGTTCTATGGTCTCCTCGGCCCCCACCGAGTCAGCTGGAATGACCTTGCCCATTTTTTCTATTCTCTGTCTCCAGCATGAAAACGTGGGCCCCACGAAAGCTGGGCCGTTTCTGTCTAGATTATTGGGGTACCCCCAAATGTCTGAATAAGTGACCGGCGTGGCTCAGTGACTGAGCGTCGACCTATGAACCAGGAGGTCATGGCTTGATTCCCGGTCAGAGCACATGCCCGGGTTTGTAGGCTCAAACCCCAGTGTGGGGCGTGCAGGAGGCAACCGATCGATAATTCTCTCTCATCGTTGATGTTTCTATCTCCTTTGCCCTGTCTCTGAAATCAATAAAAAAATGTATTAAAAAATAGGCATTGAATAGGTACTAGTGGAATAAAGCACCGAATAAGCGAATTTTACCCCGTGTTAGCAGGGGACACGGAGTCTCTCAATCTCAGATAGGAGGTGCCACATCCCCTCTCCAGTCCCGTGAGTCACTGCGCGTCACGCCTGATAAATGGCCATCGTTATTGGAAGGCACCAGACCTCATTTCTCGGCTGGAGCTGACACCGGCGTCTCCTGCCAAATGCGGGCGAGGGAGCCACGTCCAAGCTCGCAAGAGCCAGGAGAAGGTGGGTGTCCTGTCCCTGCTGTTTCTGGAACGACCGTCCCGTTTCCTTGTGTCTCTCTACTTGCGAAAGCTGCCGTCACCCTTCTGTGAAGATGTCTGAGAAAGCGCGAAGCCACAGTTTCCCGGACCCGGGGACGCAGTCAGCGTTTGTGCAATGATAACCCAACACATCCCAGAAGTCAGATGGGCACTGGCGGCCCGCGTCATACGTCACTCATCTTCCTGCCAGGGCCCAAGACCTTTGCTATCTGGTCGACAGAAAAGAATGAAGTTTCTGCGGCTCCATTAAAAACTCAGAAGTTTAAAGGCAGGAAGAGAGGAGGGGGTGAGTGGGATCATCATGAAAGAGACAGAGATAAATAAAGCACCGGAAGGGGAAACACGGAAAGAAAAGGGAGACGAGGAGAACAAATAAACCTTGCCGGTGACTTGTCGTTTCTCAGGCTTAAGAATGTCAGCAGAAACGTCATTAATTTCTTCCTCCTCATGGTCAGGATTCAGGGACTGTGGCAGGATGGGAAGTAAAAAGCTTTGGGGTGCAGAAGGTATTCTAATCTTCCTTCCCTCCCTCCCTCCCTCCCTCCCTCCCTCCCTCTCTCTCTCCTCCCTCTCTCGTTTCCTTCCTTCCTTCCTTCCTTCCTTCCTTCCTTCCTTCCTTCCTTCCTTCCTTCCTTCCTTCTTCTCCTCCAAAATTTCATTTAAGCCCCCATTCTTGACAAGCCACGCTGCAAAGCCCTAGGCATATAAAGTGACTAAACCAGAATTCTGCCCTGAGAGGGACCTGCAGGCCATTTGGGGAAAAGAAAATGATAGCCCAGATTGATCAGTGCTGTGCGGGTGGAAGCAGAGGGAGCTGTGAGGGGAGCCGCGGGGGCACCTGATGCAGCCAAGAGGTGGCCAGGGCAACTTCTCAGACAAAGTGATTCTTCAGTTGGTTCCTAAAGGAAGCATCAGTATTAGTCACACGATGGACAGGAGACAGAGCGGGGGATGGCGTTCTGTGTAAGAGCGAGCCACAGCCCTGGCCTGGTGGTTCGGGGGCGGGGTGGGGGCGGTTGGGACAACGAACAGTTCGGAGCATGGGATGAGGCCCAACCAACTGAGTCATGCGGGCCAGCGCAGAATTTCTTTAAACTCCTGGTTTTAGTGGCATAAATGCATTCTGCAAGTGCACGGCTCGGTCCATTTCCACACGGTGAACGCTCTGGGTGTAACCAGAAGCCGGATGGAGAAAGAGTGTGTCCAGCTTCCCCAGACGTCCCTTGAGACTCCTCACAGCCACTCCCAGGCAGCCCCTAACCCACTTTCTCCCAGCCTGGGCTCATTTCGTCTGTTTTCATAGACACCGTGTGCTCTTCCGTGTCTGGCTCCGCTTCCTTAAGATTATGTTTGTGGGACTCATCCATGTTGTGTGTAATTGTATCTCATTTACTCCCATTGCTGTGCCGAATCCCAACGTGTGAACACAGCATGGCTTTTTAAATTCTTTCTGGGCCTCTTCTGCTGTTTCTGGAGCTCTCGAGTCATTTCCATTTCGGGCCATCGCTGGGGGGGGGCTGCTCTGCCATTCCGGTCCGTGTCTTTCGGGGGAGCATATGTGCGCGTTGCTGTTGCGTGCGATCGAGGCGTCAACTTGCTGGGTCAAGGGCTGCGCATATGCCGAGCCGTAGCAGACGCCGCCAAATGGGTTTCCAAAATGGTTGCACCAATTAACACGTCCCCCGGAAGCATCTGAGCGTGTGAGCAGTGCATCCTCGCTAGCGCCGGCTATGTTCTGCCGTTCTCCTGTTGCTTCCTTTCTTTTGATCGCTGTGCCTGTGGGGGGTGAGGTGGCATTTCGTTGTTGGTGTCAATTTGCCTCGATGACTAGTGTAGCCGGGCATGTTTTCATACGAGGGTGGCCCATGTGCTCCAGCTCTTTCGAGATCTGGGTCTAGATCTTTCTCTCTGATTCCCACTGGCCCTGTTTCTCCAGAGACTCCTGATGGATACAGAGCCCCAAGGGAGGATGTCGGGCCAGGGCTGCTGGGAGCAGGAGGAGATGGGCACAGCTTCTTCCATTCTCTTCCTCGCCACTCCAGCCACAAAGATCTTTCTGGTTCCCCCATGTGCCCAGCCTGTCCTCTCTGCCAGATATTGGCATGTGCTGTTCCCTCTGCCCGCAAAGCTCCTCCCCCAGGTACATGTGTGACCTGCACTGCCACTTGGTCCAGATCTCTGTTTAAGCCCCACTTCCTGGAGGGACACCTTTCCTGGCTATTCTGATCTACAGTAGCCCCGCCATCATCCTTCTCGGATGACCTTGCCCAAGGCTTACCACTACCGGCTATTTTATATGTTTCTTTCCATTGTCTGTCTCTCCCACTGGGATGCGAGTTCCCCAAGGCTGGAGACATGACCGTTGCCCTCCTGTTTCCTAGTTCCTAGCTCGGTGCTTGGCACGGAGAGGGTACTCGGTGGGCTTCAAACTGTGGTGGGTTTCGAGTATCGTGCCAAGTGATTACAAGGACTTTAAATCAACTTCACCCACCAATCTCCTCCTGACAGCCATGGACTCCCAGAGGGACGCTGTAAGGGGGGAGGGGGAGATGCGCCAAGAGATGCCAGCGAGAAACAGCTTGGAGGTACTTGACAATTCCCCCTTATCTCCAATGATCCATGTTGTCTGGCCAAGTTGTTCGTGGAGGAGGCCTTCCGACGCATCTCAAAAAAGCAACCGCAGCCTCTCAATCACTCAGCGAATTTTGGAAGGAAAAACAGATATCAAAATCGAAAGTGCACAACAGTAATATATGATATCAGAGCCGTCATTCTTTACAGCAACATGGACGGCGCGTTGGGGAAACAGCAGTTGCACCTAAAAGATAGACAGGCAGATCTGACACGTCTTTCCGGGGAAGAATCACCCGCCTCCATCCTCGTCCCCCCACCCTCCCGGCTTGATCGGGAGGATGACAGAATCACAAACAAATCAATCAGGCAGAGAACAGAAGCGGCAGAGACTCGGGGCTTGGATGGAGATAGCGAGGGGCCCCCAAGGTACGAGGTGTCCGTGTATTGTCATCACAGGCAAATGAGTGACTGGCCAGGAAGTGAGGCTGGGTGGTCCCGGTGCGTGCGCTGTCCGTGGTGCTGAACCACCACTCCTCAGGGTTGATTCGTGTTGGAGAGAAGTGGTCAGATCAGTCACCGTTATCGGCCATTTGCTCGATGATAAACGTGGAAGGGTGCGTTTATTGTGGACTAATGAAGCTGGGATGGAGGATAGATATCCATAAATCCAATCTCACAAGCCTACAAGGACCCGTTGACGACATAAACAAGAGATACAAGCTGTCATGCGATAGAGAGTGGTGGGGACTGTGGCTAACTGGAGGGCACATGCCCATCTCCAAAGGCAGCTGCCACATGGTTCCAGTTGTTTGAGGTCATGTGGGAGTTGGATAACATAGACTCCAATCAGAATTTATAAGAAAAGCAATACGCCGATTTTATGTGAAATACCGTCATCTTTAACTGCTGGCACTAATGAAACTTGTTCTGGGCCAGCCTCTCATTTTATGATGGAAGACTGAAGCCCTGAGAGGAGAAGAGACTTGCTCAAGGCAGCTCAGGAAGGTGGCGGCAGGGAAGGGCTTCGAAGCTCAGTGCTGACTCCCAGTTCTGGGCGCTTTCCCTGTCCCTCCAGCCTGCTTTTCTGTTTATGGAAGAGTCCTCTTTTCACTGGTCACTGGACCTAGGAAAGGCCATTGAAGGGATAGGACATGGGGAAGATGTTGGAGCAAACCAGTCCTAAATTTTTCAAGAACACAGTATTAGACACATTGTTCCAATACACCCCAGCTCAGTGGAAGTGCCAGGCGTAGGGGAGAGGGGCTGAGGAGAGGAGGCAGTAGAATTGGGGGGGGGGGCTGGGTGCCTTTGCAATGATGTGTGCCCCTCTGGATCACCTGCAGGGTTCTGGGGTGCCCTTCTGGAAGTACCTCTAGGCTCAGCTTCTCCTCCTCATCTTTTACCTTAAGCAAGATTCACAAGAGCAGGTCCTGTGACCCCCAGATCCGAATCCCAGTCCTAGCCAACTCTCCTTGTAGGAGTTCTCTGTGCCAGACGGATCAGGCAGACCACGGAGGAAAATCAGCCAGGGTGCATCTGGTCTACCCAGGAGCCCCAGCCCCTCCTTAGCCTCACCCTCACCCTCCTTCCACTGCCTGGCCTAGGGCCTCTGAGCCCTCACCCCCCAAAACCGGATGAGTCTTTCTCTCCTAGCAATTCTGGGGGACACAGTCTGCATTAGGCGGATCAACAAGGCCATCTCAGAAAGAGACCAAATAGGAAATAAGAGGCCCCATTGCCTAATGGGACTTATCAATTATGATCTAGGGCCATATTTCTTTGAGGGGTGATTGTTTCACGGAGTCTGACATCTCATATAGCTTTAAATTACTCACAACCGGGACGGCTTACAAGATAGCAGTAAAATCAGGAGAGGATTGGGCAATGTAATTATAGTATGGAAATGATGTTGATCACTCAAGCAGGGAACAGACCTTGAATCGAAAAACCCTGCTCTGTCTCCCCACCCCCTGCCTTCCACGGCTGCCGCTTGCTCAGGGCTGTAGAGCGCACAAGATATGGGAAACATGGGGGGCAACCTCGATGCTACTCAAGAGCTGGAAGTTGGCCGGGTCATTGGGTAAGGCATAATGAGAGAATGGGCCGGTGTGGGCCAAATGACCAGGACCGAGGACAGAGCTCACGGGTCATGGTGGTTGGACAGAAAGGCCAGAATGGCAAGAGTCTATAGGCATTCATTGCCTGTTTTTTTCTGGTGTATGGAGGTAATAATTTTTAAAGAATTGGTCCAAGAATTATATTTGATTCTGAGATTATAGAGTGTCTTCCTTCCTTCCTTCTTTCCTTCCTCCTTCCTTCTTTCTTTCCCTCCTTCTATCCACCCATTTCCTAAATATTATCTTTATGCCAGACACTATGGAAAGCTTTGAGGATACAGAGATGAATTATTTCAACTCTTTAATGAGCATACACTGCACGCAAACATTGCGCTGGACTTCAGACAGAGAAAAGCTTATGACTCACACTATTCATTCAAATACTTATTGAGGATGGACTAGTTTGTAGAAATGCTAAACTGCTCATCAAATCCATTTCCTCTTCTTCCTGACACACAGTTAGGCTGCACTTCCCAGCTTCCTTTGCAGCTGGGTGTGGCCATCTGACCAGGTTCTAGCCAATGGAAAGTAAACAGAAGTGATGTGAGTCACTTCCTGGCCTGGCCCATAAAATCACTCTACCTGTGACCTTTGCATGCTCTCTTCTCAGCCTGCCAGCTGAGTGCTAACACCCACCGAGGGTGATCTTAGAAAGCCACTTGTTGCAACTGGCAGAGCCAACAGTATATTTTGTTCTTTAAAAAAAATTTTTTTAGAGTATATTTTTATTGATTTCAGAGAGGAAGGGAGAGGGAGAGAAATACAAACATCAATGATGAGGGAGAATCATTCATCAGCTGCCTCCTGCACCCCTCCCACTGGGGATCGAGCTCGCAACCTGGGCATGTGCCCTGACCGAGAATTGAACTGTGACCTCCTGGGTCATAGGTCAACGCTCAACCACTGAGCGACACAGGCCAGGCTGTATATTTTGTTCCTGAATGAAGAAGTGGAGCAGAGTCCCTCTCCCACCCTCACACCTCTGCTGACCTGGGCCTGCATTGTACCAAGATACACCAGGTCATCATGGCAACTGCATAAAGCGTGCAGTAAGGACAAGACACACCTATACTTCTTGAGCTGCAGAAATATGGGGTTTGTTGGTTATAGTAGTTAACTAAACACTATAGCAGGCAGTGGGGGCATCAACATTTCTTCAAGCCTGTTCTTGGCATTTACTATGGTCCAGGCAGCATCAGGAACATGGAGTACATCTCATTCATTCAAGTACTGGGCTCGGAGGGTATGGAGATGAGGACAAATGAATAATAATTCATTAATATCTTCACAAACATTCATTAGGTAACTGATATGCCCAGTCTTGGTGTTAAGCTTTGGGGACACCATGAATGATTCATTTGAACATGGATTAAGTTTTCATCATGTGCTGGGCACTGAGTTGGGCATTTGGGGGTGAAAGATGAACAGAGCCCCTCTCCTCAGGGGTCCCACCATTTGGTGGAAGAACCCAGTCATGGCGGTGTCGTGTGAAAAGTGCTAACACAATACGTTTTAATGAGATTCTGCAGGGACACAGGAAATGAACTCTGCTTGTGGTGGCTACTGGGGCAGAGGAAGGAGCAGGGAAAACCATAGACAACTGGGGTCTTCTGATCTGAGCTTTGATGGAGAAGTAGAAGTTTTCTAGGCAGAGAATACGTGGAAGAGAACTCCAGGCTGAGGGAACAGCATGTGCAAAGGGACTGTGTCCTGGGATCAGTGAAAAGTTTGGTGTGACCTGAGCTCAGGGGTGTGTGGCAAGGACAGAATCAGGTGGGCAGGGCTCCAGCCTGGGTCTGCGGCAGATGCTCTCATCTTTCTACCTGCGGGTGATGGGAGAGAGGAGGGTCAGAGACTAGAGACTAATTCCATCTTGGCCTGAGGTGGGGGTAGACACTCTGTCTTATGCGGGTGCCACCTCCATGGACAGGGCCTGTGTTGTTCCTCCTCTTCTAATTATGCATGTAATGTGAGTGCACCTTCAGGATCCCACTAACACTACCCCCATGTTGTACGCGAACAGACTGAAGACCTGAGAGGTAAAGTACCACTCAGATCACACAGCTGTCTGACGGCAGGGCTGGCGTTTCATCTCCCAGGTGAGGCCACGCGCCCAGCGTGCCTGTGGCCGTCACCAGGTCCAATGACGGGGAAGCTCCGAAACTCTCCGGGGTTAACTGACGGTATTTGGCAAAGGACGGGGGGTTTCTGCTCCCAAGAGATAATCAGAGCTAGCTCAACACTGAGCGTGCGTGTGTGTGTGTGTGTGTGTATGTGTGTGTGTGTGGTGAGGGGTGTAAGGGTGGGGGGAGATCGAGCTGAGCTGGGACCAGCCCGAGCTGTGCTGGGAAGGAATAAATCTCCCCATGAGCCAACATTAATACAAGCTTGGCAGGTTCTGGGCAGGCCCCTGGTTGATTATGCCAATGGACGCCGGGGAGGGGAAGATTGAGCTGCCGGGGTGGCGTGAATGCATATCACACAGGGTAATGCCTTGGAAATATATAGCATCCAAGCAGGCAGACAGATGACGGTGGGGTGAAGGGGGGTGGGGGAGGGGGAGCGGCATCTGTTTGCAATTACGGTGACCAGAACCCAGGGAACAAGGCTCTGGGAAGGGATGCCTAGGGCGCCTCCTGTGGGTGAGCTGCGGGAGTACCATTTAGTCATTCATCATCGGTTTATTGAGCACCAACGTGGTGCCAGGCACTGGGGGCCCAGGACTGAGAATCCGGACAGAGTGCTGCCCTCCTGGAGCTCACAGTCTGGTGGGGCAGACAGGACTGAGCAGGCCATCATGCCAATTGCATACCGAGAGCATTAGGAGAACAGAGAGTGGCGAGGGCCCATGCAACTTAGGTAGAGGCCCCTGGAGGACTGCTTGGAAGAGGGGACATTTGGAACGAGGGCTGAAAGATGCATTGGGGTTAACTCGGTGGAGTGCACATATGTGTAGAAGGACATAGGGCGACAGAGAAGAAACAAAGATAGAACTCCTGCACGCCCCACACTGGGGGTTGAGCCTGCAACCCAGGCAGGTGCCCTGACCAGGAATCAAACTGAAACCTCCTGGTTCATAGGTGGACGCTCAACCACTGAGCCACGCCGGCCGGGCAGGTACCCAGCTCTTTAGTCTGGTTCTGAACCACGTACTCAATCCTTCCTCACTTTGCCCAGGACCGTCTCCTCCTCCCTCCAGGACTCCTGCTCCAGGTGGTTTGCCGGAACCAGATGCTCCAGGGATTCTTGATAAAGAGGTTCGGCTGCCCTGCATGAAGATCTATGTGTCCCTAGCGTTGTCAGCCAGTCTGCAGACCAGAAGTCATATCCCTGTACGTTACCCTGCCTGGCTCCCCAGCATCTACAAGATGAAAGCCCAAGTCTTTTTTTTGCACCTTGTAGAAAATTTTCTATTTAAAAAAAAATGTGATTAACTTTAAAGCACCCAACCAAGACCTGTTGGGAGGGGGGTCCAATCCCCCCATTTCTAACGTCCCCACGGGTAGAACGGAGGCTACACGTTCCAAGCACAGTCACTCAAGTATCCAAATTCCATTTAGCTATGGGAGCCTATGAGTTCTGCCCCCTGGTCCTCAATTTCACATTCCAGAAACCCAAGCCCACCTAGAAATCTGATTACTCAGGTCTGCCTTGTGCATTATCGAAATGGACCTAATTGCTTTAACTTTTTTATTATTATTAAATATGGTTGGCATGCAACCCTGTTCTTGCTTCAGGTGTATGACACAGCGATGCGACATGTATATACCTGGTGATAAGATCGCGATACGTCTATTAGTGCCACCGTACACGTTCATCACGATGTTATTGATTCTGTTCCCTGTGGTGTGCGCTACATCCTGGCAGCTTATTTATTTTACAGCTGGGAGTTTATCCCTCTTTTTCCCCTTCACCTGTTCCACCCACCCCTTCCCTCGGGCAACCGTCAGTTTGTTCTCTCTGCCCGTAAGTCCGTTTTTGTCTTGTCTGTTTCGTGTTTCAGCTTCTGCAGCTCGTCTCAGTGAGCCCTTCCCACCTCCACACCCTGGACCCTGCGGCTCTCTCTAATCCCACATCCGGGGGCACTAGTCCTAATCAAAGTCCTAATCATCAAAGGTCAACAGCTAGTTAGAATTCCTTTTGAGTTGCTTTTATTAAAAAATATATTTGTATTGGTTTCAGAGAGGAAGGGAGAGGGAGAAAGAGATAGAAACATCAATGATGAGCGAGAATCATTGATCGGCTGCCTCCTTCACGTCCCCTACTGGGGATCGAGCCCACAACCCAGGCATGTGCCCTTGGCCGGAATCAAACCTGGGACCCTTCAGTCCACAGGCTGACGCTCTATCCACTGAGCAACACTGGCCAGGGCTCCTTCTGAGCTTTGATGACAGGGGATGCAATTAGGAGATGAGGGAGCTGTGGTGTCCAGAGCAGGAAGACCAGGGAAGGTCGCCATTCCCACGTTTATTCCCTGTAACCCACGCAGATGGATAATCTAAGGCCTGAGGGCGATGCTCCGGAAGCTGCCCCTCCCCTCTGAGCCTCAGCCACCCCCATCTGTTCAAATGGGGACCCTGGGTGGGCTCAGAGCCGTGATCCTCTGAGAGGAAGCCTTATCTGGTGCCCGCTGGGTCGTGCTCGGGCCTCACGGGGCAGGAGGACTTTGCAAGCATTGATCAGTGAATGCATCACGTCTTCATTCAAGATTCTTTCTGGACATCCCCGCAGCTTCTACATTTCCAAGCCCTCGGCCCCACCCCCCCCTCCCAGCCCCGACTGGTGCTGACAAATGGCTGCTTGAAGTTCATGGTCACCAAGGCCTTCTTAGAGAGCCCAGGAATGCAGGCACGGGGGGTGCAGGGGGAGAGGGGAGGGTTTGGGCTGGAAGCCACAAGCCTCAGCAGCCGGAGGACGACGCAGGGGCGGGGTGCAGGCACCCCGAGATTGCTCAGGCAGCAAAGTGCGCGGTGGGGCGTCCGGACTTTGAAAGCAATCCAAAACAAGGCCCGCGTCCCGGTCTCCAGTGATGTCACAGCTAATCATTAGCCTGGTAATTACACTGAAAGCCTTCTGCGATCTTATCCTCAGCAGGGTCATTAATGCAAGGCTACCGCACCAGTAAATGTCTCATTAGTCTTATTTTAGACTTATGTATTTTTCAGGACTACAGAATTTTAATAGTCGCCCCCCCAGGTCCCCCCCCTCGGCGACACCAATATGTACTCCACATGCTAGATTCTCCCAACTCCCCCCCCTCCTCCTTTCCCTCCTCAGCGCCCCCAGAGGAGGCCCGGCAGGGAAGGCAGGCCGGAGTGGGGGTGTTAGGGACTAGGGGTTCCCTCCCTCGCCGGCCCCAGCTCTGTTTCTGACCGTGGTCTCTTTTCTGTGATGACAACCTTTTCCTGAATTTTCTCTGTCTTCCCCGGGAAGCTTCATGCTTTTCACTTTAACCCTTTTTGAAACCCTTGTCCTCATTATTAAAGAAATGCACGCTCATTTCAAAGACAGAAAGAAAAAAAGATTACCATTAATCTCAGACCTCAGGCAAGACGGGCCCCTCTCCGCCCCGTGCTCACCCCTCCCTCGATGCTGGCTTTCCTGTCCTTGGAGTGGGCTGAACAGCCTCCTCTCAGGCCTTTGACAAGTGCTGTTCTCTCTGCTGAGAGTTTTTCTCTCTCCTCTGTGGTTGAATAACTCCTGCTCCCTCTCCAGGGTACAGCCCAACACCACCTCCTCCTGGGAGCCCTCCATGCAGGGGCAGCTGCACCTCTGCCTTTGGATGCCATTGCCCGTGCATGTCACAATCACCATTAGTTACCTGAAGGCGACACTAATTGTTTGGTTGCCTTCTCCCTGACAAGGAACACCTTTATGTGATTCATGAACCCTGTAGTCCCAATGGCTGTCTCAGGGGCATAGATACAGAGACATCAGTAGGTACTTGTTGAATGAATGGATGGATGAATGGATGAATGGGTGGGTGGATGGATATATGGATGGATGGATGGATGATGGATGGATGGTTAAATGGGTAGATGAGTGGGTGGATGGATAAGTGAATGAATAAATAGCTGGATTTATTTTGGGATATTCTCCTCCAATCTTTCCTTGACGTTTTAGATACTATTGAGATACTATGACATGTAATTTGTATCTGACTTCTTATTCCACACTTTTCTGTAACAGCTGTATGTATTTTTGATGGCTGCGTAGTATTCCATCAAGTTGCTGCTCCTAAGTTAGTTTTTCAGTTAATTTTCTACCGGCGTACATTTGGGAAGGCGATACTCCTGCAAGGTAAGCCTTTGGGCTCCAGCCCGCAGCACCAGGGTTCCAATGCTGCCACAGCACCATCCCAGCTGTGCGCCCTGGCAGTTATGGGCAAGTCACATGATCTCTCCGTGCCTCCGTTTCCTCATCTGTAAAACCAGGCTGATCACTTAGGAGGGTTAAGGGAGAAGTCAGTACAAGTGAAGTCTACAGACCAGTAGCTGACATCCAGAGATGCTAATTATTATCTCCAGTTGTCACCCATCCACGACCCAGTGAGGTGACTTTCTTTCTTTAGCATCAGGAAGGGAGAGAAGAAACCCGCGGGTTGGAGGTGATGATCCCACAAGATGATACACTTTCCCAGCTGTTGAGACGTGGCGATTGCTCGCCAGGAGTTAGCTCATGTTTTTTTTCTTGACAGTGGCCAGGGAAATGCTGAACAGTAGCTCAGAGAGAGAGAGCTGAAGACAGCATCAAAGTGAGGGCTGCTGACTCGGACGCTGTCCCCTGCACTGAGCCACGCTGCCTGAGCCTCCACCGTCAATGCTTGGTAGTCACAAATGAAGGCGATTCTCAACTGTCCCCTTCTCTCCCTGGAATCTTCTCTCTCTGGCCACGCAATCCCTCTAGTTCATAGAAATGTGTCTCAAAGTTTTAGAACTTTCCCCCGGGGTGTGTGTGTGTGTGTGTGTGTGTGTGTGTGTGCGTGCGTGATTGTGTGTGTGTGTGTGTGTGTACCATGGGTCATCAGCTATGTTGGTCTTCTTAGCTGCTGGGAATCCAGAGACGAGCAGGGTGCCTGGCACACGCATAAGTGGGGGCTTAATAAATATCTGCCTGACGAATGAATGAGGATGTTTTTACCTCAAGAAGGAGCTGCAATTCCAGCGAGGCCAGCAGCCGCCAAGCCTCCCTCCCCGGCGGCTTCCCCGGGGCCTGTGATATTTAATGAATACAAACCAAGCAGAGCCCATGTTATGGTGCTCGCCCAGGGGCCACTCATGATTGAGAAACAATAGGAGGCTTGAGACTTGACCTTGGCTAATGATGGATAGATCCACGGGGAGATCAGGAGCCCAAGACCCAGGGGCTGGAGCCCTGGTCCAGAGCGCCCAGGTGGCAGGAAGGACAGCGCGGTCTGCTGCCTGCCCTGCGGTCTCAGGAGGCGCCATTCTCTGGGGAGATGAGGACAGTAGGGAGGGCTCACCGTGGGCCGGGTCCCGGGAGCCTCCGAATGGCAGTCGTGTAGCTTTTTTCAGCATTTGGACACGATGGGCACTCAGACTGGGGCACTCCAGAGGGAGACAGCACAGAAGGGAGGTCTTGCTCAGTGTGGGCTGCTGGGCAGGGGAGTGGGGATCACGGGGGTGCAGTCCTATTCTTGCCTTTTCGCTCTGGCCAAGATTTGGGGGTGGGGAGGAGCTCTATGTGGCTAGCCCCAGTCTGGGGTCACTTCCTCCAATCTCCCGGCCCCAGTGTCTTAGCCCCTAAAGAGGCAGCCCCCTCATTTCCCTCCTAAGGAGGGGATGGCTTTACTTAGGGAAGGAGCTGCTATAACTTTTAGCTCTGGGGGGCGCAGGGGGCCTCAGGACCTTGGGGGCACAGTCTCTGAGGGCATGAAGGACAGAAATGACATTCAGATGACAGGGCCCCAGGAGGGAGAGGGTGGGGCAGGGGCCTTGGGAAGGGGGAAGGGAAGCCTTTTGCCTCCAGCCCCAAGTCCAGGAGGTGTGGACGGCCCGATGACCAGGAGGTGCATGGAAACACTGCCGAGAACAGCGTTCTGGAGTTGACAGAGCAAGTTCAGATCCAGGGTGGAGAGCAGAGAGGACGATTGATGCTCCTCCTTGGTGGAGGCGCTGACTGCTCTTTGAAAAGCCTGGAGATTCTAAGCAGTACTCCCTGGTCCATTCCCTGCCCTGGGCCGCTGGCTCCTCCAGACCCCTCTGAACCTGCAGGCTCTCGAGAGAGTCCCATCTCCCCCACTGTATTCGTGGTAAAATACACAGATCATAAAAGTCACCATCTCGGCCATTTGAAGGGTACAGTTCAGTGGCACGGAGTGCATTCACGTTGTGATGCAGCCATCGGCCCCATCCATCTCCAGAGCTTTCCATCTTCCCAAATCGGAACTCTGTGCCCATTAAACACCAGCTCCCCGGCCCCCCTCCCCTCGGCCCCAGGCAGCCGCCATCCCACCTTCTGTCTCCATGGCCTTGACGACTGTAGGCAGCTCCTGTAGGTGGCATCACACGGTACCTGGTACTTTGTAACTGGCTCGCTTTACTGAACAGCATGTCCTCAGGGTGCCTCCATGTTGCAGCACGCATCCTCGCTGCCTTCCTTTTAAAGGCTGAATAATATTCTGTCGCATGGCTAGACCACGGTTGTGTTTCCTTGCGGTGCGGTGTCAGACGTGTTCGGTAAAATCGCTATTTGGCATTTGCCAGGTAGCAGAGAGAGACTTAGTCTACAGCAGCGGTTCTCAACCTGTGGGTCGCCAACCTGTGGGGGTCGAACGACCCTTTCACAGGGGTCGCCTAAGACCATCGGAAAACACATATATAATTACATATTGTTTTTGTGATTAATCACTATGCTTTAATTATGTTCAATTTGTAACAATGAAATTGGGGGTCACCACAACATGAGGAACTGAATTAAAGGGTCACGGCATTAGGAAGGTTGAGAACCACTGCTCTGTTGGATGCTTGGGAC
Organism: Myotis lucifugus; assembly: GCF_000147115.1. Taxonomy (NCBI): domain Eukaryota; kingdom Metazoa; phylum Chordata; class Mammalia; order Chiroptera; family Vespertilionidae; genus Myotis; species Myotis lucifugus. The sequence continues at coordinate 216,845 of NW_005871439.1, read as the reverse complement.
AATGAGATGCGATGCTTTGCCAGGTGTGGAGGAAGAACTCAAAGGACCTTTAGGCCCTCAGTTTTGGTGAGCTTGTCATGCTCCCTGGTATGCAGTAGGTACTCAATAAATTCTTGTGGCCAAACACAGAAATTCTCCCCCTCCCCCCCCAGCCCCCATGTATCCATTTAGGCAGGGAATGGGGCCTCATCTCTGCCCACGGCACCTGGAGTCTTTGTGGGTCCACTGTGGGCAATTAATGAGGCCGCTCCAGACCTCTGTGGCTCAAAGCACAGACCCAAGTTCAAAAGCTGCCCTTGACCCCCAGGTGGGGGAGGGGTGGCTTCCTGTCCTGGTTCCCCGTCCACTACGCTCAGCCCCCATCAGGCGGCACGGAAGTGATGGAAAGAAGTCAGTCAGAGGAAAAAGACAGATTGAGTGCCTCCGTGGCCCTGGCATTTCCCTCCAGATCTCTGGATTTCCATATATTTGAAAACCTAATATAAACAACAGAGAAGAAATTTGCATTTCGGGCAGCAAGGAATGAAAAATTGAGGCGGCATAATGTATTGCCGCGCGTGGAAGAGGGATGGCCGTGGTGAGACCAACCTCTTACGACAGGCCCAATAGGCCGGTGGCAAACTCATTTCCTGGCAGAATATAGGGTTCATCTGCTGGAACGTTTAACAGGCATCAAAGAGAGATCACTCCCGCCTCTCCCCGCCGCCGCGCCGCGCCGCGCTGCGCGCTCCTGCCTCTCTTTTTGCCATTTTATTAAACCCCTTTATGCGGCTTTAATACAATATGTATGATCCACGTGGAGACAAATAAATTCCTATGTACTTTTCAGGATTCGAGGGGTTCTAATGGTTATGTATGCTTTATTTATACTTTCTGAGAGACATTAAAAGGGCGATGTGTAAATATATGCAACCCAAACCCATGGTGATTTATGGCTACTCACGGAGCCAGAGCAAAATGGGAAGTTATGAAGTTAATTTCTAGACTCGCGCTGAGACGGGGGCGGAGCTGCGGCCGGCGGAGGATTCATTCTGGCAAAAGCTGGGCTTGGTGGCAACTTTGTCAGAAGGTTGCTCCTGAGGCTGGGGCTCTGAAGGAAGTGACGTAGAGGCGATGCTAGGGGTGTTAGAAATATTGCTGTTGCCGATGGGGAAGGCGGTGCCCAGAGAGGTTACGTCAGTTTCCTAAAGTCACACAGCAAGCCAGTGGCAGGATTCAGATGAGACGCCCTTCTGTGGCTCCTCCTTGGGCTGTCGCAAAGCTGTCTGAGAATCGGTCACGGGTTTCATGACCTTCCTTGCGGCCTCCATGTGGCAGGGAGACCCTGAGGTGGGCAAATAAAGGCCTGAAACGATCTCTATTATAATGCTTCAACCCATTCCCTAATCGACTGCCCAGCCTCTGCCCTCCAAGTTCACTATCTATTTCAGCTCTTGATTTCTGAGTCAGGGGCTCCAGGGCATACCTGTAGCTGATGGTTAAAGCACAGGGGTTGGCACCTGGGAGCCTGGGTTCTAATCCCAGCCTCCCAGTGTATGAGTTCTGTGAGCTTGGGGTAGCAGCCTCCCCTCCCTGGGGGCCTCATTTCCCCACATGTGCTATGTGGTGATGTCAGTGATTTCGAAGAAATGTTGTGAGCAGAGGAGGGTTCACTGGCGGGCACGAGTTTGCCACAGCGTCCCCAGTCTTAATAAATGTCATTTGTTTTTGTTAATCCTCACGTGAGGGTATTTTTTCCCACTGATTTTTAGAGAGAGTGGAAGAGAGGAGAAGGAAGAGAGAGAGAGAGAGAGAGAGAGAGAGAGAGAGAGAGAGAGAGAGAGAGAGAGATGTGAGAGACACACATCGATTGGTTGCCTCCTGCACGCACTGCAACTGGGGATTGAGTCTGCAACCAAAGTCTGCGCCCTTGACCGGAATCGAACCTGTGACTCTTGAGTCCGAGGGCCGACGCTCTAGTCACTGAGCCAGAACAACTAGGGCATAAATATCATTTTCATCACTGCTGTTATTCCACCTGTCTTACCGTGGGCGGATCCTCACCCCTCTCTGGGCCTCAGTTTTCCCATCTGTACAATAAGGGCACTTAAAATAGATGTTCTAGAATTATCTGGTCGATGTCTGGATTTTAAGCAGAAAATCTCCAAATCTGGCAACTCCAACATTCATAAAGCTTGAGGGATGATATTTACAAGGAGTCCGGTCTACTTTTTGGCTCTATGCATCAAAAGCCATAAAGGCGTTCATTTCTTTTGGCTCAGCAACTTTTTTTTTTTCTGGAGCTCGTACCTTCGAGGATTAATCATGGTGTATGCAAAATAGTCACTACAAGCATTTCTGTTGTGGTGTTTAAAATAGAGGGAGGCCCTAGCTGGTGTGCTCAGTGGATAGAGCATCTGCCGTGGACTGCAGGGTCCCAGGTTCAATTCCAGTCAAGGGCACATGCCCTGGTTGCGAGCTTGATCCCAGTAGGGGGCGTGCAGGAGGCAGCTGATAAATGATTCTCTCTCATCATTGATGTTTCTATCTCTCTCTCTCCCTCTCCCTTCCTTTCTGAAATCAATAAAAATATATTAAAAAAAAAAGACAGAGGAAAAGCTGGAAGTGACCCAAATGGCAACAAGAGGGGGCAGGTTAAATAAGTGGCTCTTCCACGGGGGAATGTCTGTGGCTAATTGAGCACTTACCGTGTGCCTCTCCCAGGAGGAACCACGTGTCACATTGAATTCCCCAATCACCCTGTTGGGCTGCATTTCGTTCCTCTGGTTTGGCTGCAGGGAAACCGAGCTCTGAGAAAAGCAATTCGCCGAGACCCGGGTGGCTGGCAGGTGGCAGAGCTGGGGGTCGCCTGGCCACCTGCTACCACACCCGGCCTCTCCTTTACCTCACTGCACCCCCCCCCCCCATGTCACATCAGGAAGGTAACTCGGAGGAAAGGGGGCCCATTGATGACTGGCGGGCACAGAGTCATGTGTGAAGTATAGGCCGTGAGACTGTGAAACCCATGGCTGCCTTTGCCCTGCTGTGAGGCCAACCCTTCATCCCTGTGTGTTTGTGAATTGGCCCTGGACCACCTTGCTCTCTTGTTCTCTTGTGGGATAATTTCAGCTTCTGTTTATTCCAGTGCTGATTTCTGAGCATCAAGATTCTAATGATATGGGACCAGGTTTATGTTCCTTCTCTCCATTTCATCCGCTCAGTGAAACATCCACAAATGTTCGTCCAACCAACCAGGTATCTTTGTACTCATCTATTCATTACTCATTCATCAACCATTCATCCACCCATTCATCCACACATCCACCCACTCATCCATCCATCCATCCATCCATCCATCCATCCATCCACACATTCATCCACACATCCATCCATCCATCCATCCATCCATCCATCCATCCACCCATCCTCACACCCACCCACCTAGACAGTTATGTTAGTTTTCTGTTGCTGTTATAACAAATTATTATAAACTTAGTTCCTTGAAACAATGCACATGTTCCCTCTTCCAGTTCTGGAAGTCAGGCGCCTGAAATCAGTTTCCTTAGGCGTTGGCAGGGCTGGTTCCTTCCGGAGGCTCTGAGGGACGTAGCAACAAGTAAGACCAAATATCACTGCCACACAGGGAGAGGCTCTCTAGTCTAGACCGCCTCTCTCCCTGGTGGTTTCCCAGGCAGACAGCTCCTCAGCTCTTCCACGCGGGAGCCTGTGATTATCGTATAACTTAGCACAAGTCATGGGGCCACTCTGGACCTCAGTCTCCTCATCTTCTCAATGATCTCTCCGAGTCAGACACTCAAGATGGGCTAGTTCCCGGGAGGATGTGGGATCTTGTGGCTCACACGTCCACAAACCTCCTCCTCTCTGGAGGGCGGGGAAGCCTACGAATGCTAACAAGATGGGCCTGGGGCTTGCAGAGGCTGGCTGTCCCCTAAGAGAGCGGACAAGGAGGGCTTTATCTGTGACTCTCCCAAAAGCCAGACTAACACTAGTGCCTCGGCAACGAGCCCAGACCGCCGAAGGCTCATTTCCAAGAGAAGCTTTTCGGTGCTCCATCCCCGAGTGGCTGCTTTTCTGGAGACTGGGAAATCTGTGGCTGTCCCTCGGGCCACGCGGGAGCCCTTCTCTGTCCCGATTGGAGGGTCCCCATACTCTCGGACACGCGCACCCAGAGACCTTCTCGGAGTTGCTGTGCGTCAGTTCAAAAACTCTCTCTGGAGATCAACAAGTTGACTTGGAGGGAGGGTGTCCTTATGGGAATTCCAGTAGCTGGGGGAAATTTTTCTAAGGAATCCAGGAGTTTAAAAAGAGGGCTTTTGTCTGAATCATTCCCTCTCCTCACATCTAATCGAGTCCCTCACAGGCTCCATCACTTCCGTCTTCAGATACAGCTATGGATCTCTTTCGATGGTGACCACATCTGGCTCCCTCTGGCTCCACTCTGGTCCCCGCCACCATCCTCTCACCCCTGGGAGGCAGCGAGATCCCCACTCCGTCCACTCCTGCCCCCGCCACAATCTTCTTCCCAACAGCCCGGCGGAGCATTCTTCCCCGAAGCCTAAGTGGGGTCCTGTCTTCCCTGTTGAAGTGCTTCTCATGGATGACGTTCTACGCCTGCCCTGACCCAAAGGCTAGGTCTGCCCGTGATCTTTCGGTCCCTCACTCCACCCATCCTTACACTCTTCTCCAGGACATGGGTCTTGGTTCACTTCCTCGAATGTACCAAGCCCTTTCCTGCCCTGTATCCACTCAAATGTGTTGGCCCTGGGAGGGGATGCTCTCCTTCCCAACTTCTGGCTGTCACTCATCTTTCAGGTCTCAGCTTAACCATCACTCCTGGGAGAGACTCCTATTTCTCTCTCTCTCTCTCTCTCTCTCTCTCTCTCTCTCTCTCTCTCTCTCTCCATCCCTTCCTCTCTCCCTCCCTCTTCTGATCAGAATGGCTATCTTTCAAATGTCTAACAGATTTGTACAAATAACCCCTCCAGGAGGAACTGGTTCCGCAGGAACGCACAGAGGAGGATGCACAAGCCAGGGGCAGCACCATAAATTGAACATCGCCATAACTTTCTCCCCGGCCCCTCCCTTTCCGCCAATGCCCTGCGCCCCCCTTCCCCCCCACACCCAACATCGTTCTATTTTCAGGAAGGCTCCCTTGACCCGTGGGTCCTTCAGCCGCAGCAGAGGTGGCGCCGGCTGGAACCCAGGCGTGAAATTATGAGAGAATGGGGCTGCCGCCGCCTCCAGTGGTGCTCTGGCCTCAGATGTGAAATTGTGGTTTTTCTCTCTCCCCCGCCCCCCCCCCTCGCTCCGGCCTGTCGCATGCGGGGCGGAAAAGATTGTATTTATCACCTGTCAGGATCTGCCAGAACTGAGTTACGTGAGGCAGGACAGCATAAAATTATCATACACAAGCATGAAATTACAAAATCGCTCGGAACTGAACAACAAAATTATTTCATTTCGGAGGGAGGCCATTCCATTTTTTAGCTCTGACACCTTGACTGGCAAACTTTGAATTGAAATTGAGTGTGAGGGCCCTGGAATAGAGACAGCAATAACGAGAAGTAGCATGTAGACTAGCCATGCAGACACACTACCTTAATGGCCCCGGAACCTCCCACCGGAGAGATGTAACTAAATAAATGTAACATGTCCCGGTGATTCGACTTGCCTTCCACAACTAGAAACGACTTCAGCCGATGTTGGAACCAGATCCGTTATCCGGGAGGGGGGTCTTCCAGTCCAGAGCGACGTCCCGATGAAAGAGAAAACACGCTGGCTTTGGAGTCATGTAAGTTGCCAGCTGCGACGTTAGTGAGCTGTGTGACATCCAGTGAATGTCTTAACCTCTCTGGGCTTCTGTTTCATCATCTGTAACATGAAGACAATCATAGGTTGAGGACAAAAGTATGTCATACTTAGGGTCTGGCTCATAGAGGGTTTTCAGTACAGGAATGATGAGGGTTGAGGCAGGTGGGCCACACACCCTTTTCTTTCCTCTTTCAAAGTGTTTGTGCCATTTTATACCCTGTAGTGAAAACATGCACCCAATAACCGTTTATTAAACTGGGAAAAGAAAACTGTGACAGTAATTTGTGTTTAGATATAAAATGAAGTTAGGTTGAATAATTGATTATTGTTCCCTAATTTTTTTTTTTGCCTACCATGTACCCACTCTTTGTCATGTGACTTTGAAGCCCCTCCCACCGGAGGCGGGGCTTATTTCCTCATCCTATTGTTATTGGGCTTGGCCATGTGACTTGTTTTAACCAATGGCCTGGGAGAAGACTTGATGCAAGCAGTGGCTTTATAGTGTGTGGTCCGGCTTGGCATCTTGCACTCCTGCTCTTTGCTTGAGAATGGCATGGCCCAGGGAGGTGCTGGTCTCGGGGGAAGAAAGGCCTAGAGTCAAATTCCGCCAATCTGTAGATCTTCGGGCAAGGGAAAGAAATGAGTGCTATTAGCCACTGCGATTCTGGGGATTGTTTGTTATGTGGCAAAACCTGACTCAGACACTAGCTAGATTCAGATGATTCTACACAGAGGTTTGTCATCATAAATGCTCTGCAAAATATTTAAAATTCACGTGGGATTCAGGACAATTTAAAAAATATATTTTTATTGATTTCAGAGAGGAAGGGGGTGGGGGAGAGAGAGATATAAACATCAATGAGGAGAGAGAATAATTGATTGGCTGTGTCCCGCATGCCCCCTACTGAGAATTGAGCTCGCAACCAGAATCTAACCTGGGACCCTTCAGTCCGAGGCTGTTAGGGCAGGACAATTTGTGACTGAGTGGGATTGTTCTGTAAATCGTAGTATATCCAGAGTCTCTGTCATCAGCACCTTAAATGCTAATGTCCCCCTTCAGTTTAGGAGCTAGTCTGACCCCACACTCTCCTGTCCTTACATCTATTTTATAACACCCACTCTACCACCCGGCAATGAAATACATGCACTTCATCTTCATCGACACGTAATTTCAAAAAAAATATATATATAATGTTCTAACTGCAATACAAAAGAAGAATAAAATGAGAGCAATTTATAATAAGAGAATATCTATTTCAATATGCAAATGCTCAGGAAACCACTATATGGCAGGAGACGTCATGAAGGCGTCTGATGCTTGCACCTGCTTATAATGAATAAGTTGAGATTTCAGACAAATATTCAGTTAAATATTGTCGACATTTCCCCTCGTTACTTGACATGTTGAAGAGCTGAATTAGTATATTCACGTGCGTGGGTGACACCATCCTGAGTGGGAACTCCTGCAGGTGTCGGCCCGCACAGGTGTGTGGGTGCAGCGACACACAGTGGAGGAGCAGCTTAGGGGCCAATACCTGGGTTTTCCCAAATGGGAAACAACTCTTGATGGAATTCTGGGTAAAACAGAGCACCCCTCCCCCCGATTTACACCGTAGCCGGATTCCAGGGAAACCCCACAGAAAGTAAGCCAGGTGAGAACAGATTTTTCTTCATTTAAGATGGATGGAAATTCTAGGCTCAAGTAATTATTCAGTAGGAGTTTTTTTATATGGATGTCCAAAAGGGCATTCACAGTTCCTGAAGGGCATGGGGCCATTCTTCTGGGTGTGGGATTGGCCTGGCCTTGAGTGTCGGGCAAGGGCGATTGAATCCTTTCCAACGTCTAGGACAGACCTCCTCAACCTCAGCACAGTTGACATCTGGGATTGGATCCTTCTTTGATGGGTCACCCTGTGCTTAGTAGGCTGTTTAGCAGCATCCCTAGCCTCTCCCCACTAGATGCCAGAACACCAACCCTAAAGTGGTAACAACCCAAAATACCTCCAGATATTGCCATGAGGCCTCTGGGCGTGCAAAATATCCCCCTGTTGGGAACCACTGGTCCAGGACAACAGAAAATGCTGCCCCATCACCCTGTATTCTCCCAATCCCCCTTGGAGGTGGTGCTCCCTCCATTCAAAATACACTTGTCCCACCCTGGCCCATGTGGCTCACTTGGTTGGGCTTCGCCCCAAACACCAGGAGGTTGATGGTTTGATTCCCGGTCAAGGGCACATGCCCAGGTTGTGGGCTCGATCTTCAGATGGTTTTCACTTCCTGCTCTCTCGAACTTCAGATCTAGCATCTTGTCTTTGTGCAAGTCTCTCCCATCCCCTCGGTAACTCCCCTAGTCTGGGTCCGGTCCATTTGTCACACACTCTCATGCAACAGTGCAGCCCTAGATTTTAATCTAGTCTCCTCCGCTAGGATATAAACCCCAAGAGGGCAACCTCTCCGCTTGCTCTGTTCACATTAGATTCCATCTCTTAGCTTAGTGCATAGCACATAGTAGGTGCTCAAAAATGTTTGGTCAGTGAATGAATGAATGAACGAATGTCTGTGCTCTGTCTTCTACAACCACAACCTCAACAAGACATTTGGTTGGCTTTGCCCTGAGGGAGTTTCCCTCCTCCTCCTCCTCCCCTGCTTTGGCTGGGCTCATGATAGCCCGTCAGGGGACCATGGTCTCTGGGGCCTGGGAGTGAGCGGCTGTTTTGCCACCAGCTGCGCGGGCTGCAGGCTCCCATGGGGAGAGCTGCAGGCTGCAGCGGGCAGCGAGGCTGTCATTGTGGAGTGCTAACAGCTACAGGTACCGGTCACAGGCCATTGCCCCCAGCCTTCGCCACGTAAATCCTCCGCTAACGATTTGTATAAACTTGTGTTACACGTGTTATTTATCACTGCAAATAACTCCGCAGTGGGTTGGGCCGTACGCTTTGTTCACTCACACACACCTCAGGCGAAGGCATGGGCTGCGTGGGTGAGAGGGTTCCTGTAGTCGCGTTGGCTGGATGGGGACCCTGTCTCCCTCTCCCAGCTGTGTGGCCATGGGGAAGGCCCTATCCCTCTCTGTGCCTCGATTTCCTCATCTGTGCATTAGGGGATAGTAATAGTGCTCACCTATAAAGGGGGTCTTCGCTGCCTTCCACCTGCTCTGCCAAACCCAGGGGGGGCTTGGCCGTCTCTGTACGCCTGGCCTGCCTCCCACATCACCTGGCCCACGGCTGTCCTCGGGGGCCAGCAGCCGGCCAGAGGAGAGTGTGTGGAGCCTGACCCACCTGGTTGCTGTTGGGGGCTTTGGACCATTCTTTCCTGTGTCTGTTTCTAGAGCTGCTGGGAGAAGTACCACAACTGGGTGCTTAAAACAAGAGCAATTTATCCCTCTCACAGTTGTAGGGGCTACAAGTCTGAAACCCAGGTGTTGGCAGGGCCGTGCTTTCTCCCCTTGCTCGAAGGGAGCGTCCTTGCTGGCCTCTTTTGTGCTCCTGCATGTCTCCAAATTTCCATCCCCGATAAGGCACCAGTCCTTGGATTCAGGGCCCACCCTCATCCAGTGTGACCTCATCTGAACTTGATGACATCTGCAAAGGTCCTATTTCGAAATTAGGTTGCATTCATTCACCCATCCATCTATCCATCTATCCATCTATCCATCCAAACATCCATCCATCAACCATCCATCATCCATCTATCTATCCATCCAATCATCCATCCAATCCATCCATCCACCCATCCATCCATCCATCCATCCATCCATCCAATCATCCATCCATCCATCCATCCATCCATCCATCCATCCATCCATCCAATCATCCATCCATCCATCCATCCATCCATCCATCCATCTGTCCATCCATCCTTTACAAAAGGGTGCATGCAAGGTGAATAAGACATAGTCTGTGTTTTCAAAGATCTCCCACCCTAGGTGTATGCAGGCTGTCCAATATGGTAGACACATATGTCTATATTTAAATCTAAATGTAAATTAATTATAATTAAAATGTAGTTTCTCAGCCAGAGCAGCTACATTTCAAGTTCTCCACACAAAACCCGTAGCTCTTGGACCGGACAGCACAGACCTACAACATCTCCACCATCAGAGAAACCTCCATTCACTGACGCTGTTCTGGAGGCAGAAGAAGAACGAGACACCAGGATGGAAACAGGAGGTGGTCTGTGAAAAGTTCTATGAAATAAACAAAGAGCTACGAACACAAGGACCATCAGGACAGAGGCAGCAACCACAATCACTGCTGGTAAAGTACTTGCGATTTGCAAAACCTGGCTCTGTCCATCTGCTGTTTGAAACACTTTGCTAAGTAGGAATTTGAGTCCGATTTTACCTGATGTCAAAACTGAGGCTTACGGTGGGAACAAGATTCACGCAGGAGAAGTCAGGGCTGTTTTTGGATTCCCTTCTCCTTTGATCAGGAAACGCCCAGCAGTCAGACACATCCTCTCATTGGCATTTTATTGTTATTATTATTTTAAAAAATTCCTTAGCTCTGGGTGAATCTGATGCAGTGAGCTCCCCTGCTTCTGGCATCTCTCCTTTCAGACCCCCCCCCCCCCCAGACACCAGAGCATTTTCCCTAAAAGGCAAAACCGAACTGGTCTTTTCCTGCCTAGAACCTCCCCTGGCTCCTTTTCCCATTTAGGGTAAAGTCCCCACTGCACACCAAGGCCCGCGAGCCCTCCATGATCCAGGCCCTGCTGGATGCCCAGCCTCACCTGCTGCCCGACCGCAGATTCCCTGTCCTTTCACACTCTTGGGCCCAGCACGTATCCTTCATCCTGAACTGGATGGCGGGCTTCTAGCAGGTTCCCACCACTGTTCTCACAGGTGGAGATCTGTGCCTAGTTATGTGTGGTGGAGAGAGAGAGGGAGAGAGGGAAAGAGAGACCTGGAGAGATGTGGGAGGGGGGCGTAAGGTAGGGAAGGAGAGATGGAGGGGTGGGAGAGAGAGAGAGAGAGAGAGAGAGAGAGAGAGAGAGATCTCTCTCTAAAAGAACGTTTGCTAAGACATTTAAAAAGAGTGATTATGTTTTGAGGAGATACATTTTGGGGGGTTTTACTTTCAATTTTGTATTTTGAATTTGTTATAATTACTAGTATCTTTAGTGCAGCGTTCGGCAACCGGTGGTCTGTGGACCACTGTTGGTGACCGCTGCTTTAGTGCATTAACACATAAAACTTTTCCCAAAAGCACTCACCTCTGAGGTCTCAGCGTTCAGCTGTGACTCCCTCCCTGGCCCCGCCCTCAGAACGATGCACACCTGGGGGCCGTCAGAGGCCAGAACCAGCCTCACCGGTCTGGGTCCGGGGCCTGCGCGGAGCCCACCAGGACAGGATGGGCCTTGGAAATGTCTGTGTAATGAACAGAGAAAGGCAACTCATTCGAACATCACGTGTTGTCCGGTTAAATAGCAGAGAGGATTATTATAGCAACGATGCTGCCATGTACCCTCGATTAGCCACGGCCACGCAGCGCGCCAGGACAGCGTATGCCGGGAAGGGAGCCGCAAAGGCAGCTGGACCTGCTCTGGGGCGGGTTTCACTTTATTTGTGTTTTTCTTGTTTGGGATTTTCCCTCCATCGTCTTTTGCTTTTGCGTTTTTTAAGGGAAGGGACGCGGATTCGCATCTCAATTGTGTTTGGTTGATGCTCATAATTAAGCCGTTGGTTTCTCGATGGGAGTGATGACTTGGCAGCAGGCAGCGGTTCTCAGACCGGTCCCCAGATTTGCAACGTCAGCATCGCTGCCTGGGAACTTGTTAGGGGTGCAAATTCGTGGGTCCCACCCTGGACTCCTGACTCACAGACTTTGGGTGGAGCCGGGCAACCTGTTTCAACAAGCCCTCTGGGCGATTCTGATGCGCGTTCATGCTTGAGAGTCACTGGTGCAGAAGGTAAGCCTGTGGATTCTGGGGCTTCGCCTCAAATGCCGGAGATGCCACTCACTGGCTGTGTGTTCTCGGGCAAGTTCCCTCACCTCTCTGTGCCTTTGGGACCTCAACTGTACTTTGAGATGTCTACAGTGCCCGTCGCATAGGTTGTGAGGACGGGCTGAGGTAAGGGATGCAGCGCATTAGACAGTGCCCACACTTTCTAGCCCACGCTAATGCTACCTGTTACCATATTTCACGGAGTAGAAGGGGCTTTTGATGGTCAGACTCACCCACATTTCAGGTAGTCAATGTGGAAAAGCTTTTCTCAAACTTCTGTGCGCGCACACACATCACCTGGGATGGGGATGGGAGGCAGATTCTGATTCGATGGGGCGGGGCCACTGGTTCCGCACTCCCCGCAAGCTCTCCGGTGGGAGGAGGCTGCGGGCCCAAGGACCGCACTGTGAGCTGGCGATGGTCCTGGCCTGGTCCTGGGTGAGGGCGGGGGAGCAGGGTGAAGGGCATGTGCCCATCCGTCTCTGACCAAAATGACAGCCCTTTCGTGCCCACTTCCCGGGTGAGACCCAATCCCTTTCCGTCTCTACCCTCAGCGTCTCATCTCCCACGCAGGCCAGTCCAGGCCCTTTCCCGGGACAGGTGAGGAGCATCAAACACACATTTTTCCCAGCGAGTGAACTGATGACAATTTTCCTCGGAATCATGAACTTGCCAGAGTTTAAAAATAGTGGAATGACATGGGGATTTAAAGGACTCAAGACAGTTATTGTTGATGGAAGATGGCGGCTTATTACTATTATTACTATTACTACTATTATTATTACTATTATTACTATTGTCAGGGTCTCGGTGTGATTGGTGCAGTGATAAACCCTATGCTGAGGCTCGCTAGCACCAGCCCCAGGCACAGGACACTCTGCCGTCACACGAATTCCGACGGCCCCGGGGGGCCCTGTCAGGGTGGGCTCAGGGCACCAAGGGCCCTGCAGACAGAGCCCCACAGCCTCCGAGCCTCATTACCACCATTATCCTATTTGCAGCCACTTTCAGATCCTGAGACAATGCTCACTTCCAAGGGGAAGTGACAGGGCTAGAGAGAGAAGGGGTCACGCACACTCCTTTCTAGACCGAACAAAGAGCACTTATGGGGGGAGGGAAAATGCCTGTTGGTTCCCCCCCATCCTGACATGTGCACAGGAACACACACACACACACACACATGTACATGCACACGCGCACGTGCACATACACACACACGCACATGTACATGCTCATGCACGCGCGCGCACACACACACACACACACACACACGCACACTGGCTGCCCCAGCCCGCATGTCACCATCAATCAGCTCCCTCCCAGTTGCTGTTTGCAGGCAGAGTTCCCTACAGATGTGCTGGGGGCTGGGAGAAGGGGAAGGTGGAGCTGGGGGCTGGGGGCTGGGGGCTGGGGAGGGAGGGGAGGCAGAGGTAGCCTCGCCAGACTGTGAATTCTCCTAGACGCTCCCCCACCGCCCACCGCCCCCCCCTCAATCCAGCCAAACAACAGCTTGACATTTTCCATCCTTCACGAGAAAGACAAAGACGGGAAGATATTCCCATGATCCCTTTCTGCATGCCTAACCGTGAGCTCAGGTGCCGGAGCGTTTGCCCTGCGCCGGCCCCATCAACGTGAAGGGCGAACTCATCCTCTCTGCATCTTTTTCTCGCCACTGCTTGATTAATTGGCTGACTACTACGCCGGCGGAATACCTAATGCCTCCCCTTCCCTCTGTTCTTTCTTCACAGTTTTTTTCCCCCCTCCTTTGCTCCATTTACATATACTTTATATTCCATAATTTTCACCCAAAAAGAAAAAAAAAAAAGAGGGAGCAGGCCCATCTCAGTAATTTGATGTAATGACGGCATGTCACCAAAAAGAGGAATTAGAAAAATCTGTAGGTATTTAATTTATTCTTGTTTTTTTTTTTTCTTTCCCAAGTAGATCTCTCTGAGAGGAGCATTAATATTCATGGGCGAGGGGAAAAAAGTATACTCAATAGGAAAATTCCAGATTTTTTTAGGGGGGGAGGGAGGCCGCTCCATTCAATGTATTTTTAAGCACCATTATTTAACTAATAGTGCTCGAGTCCCTCCGGCCTACGGTTCCTCCCCCTCAATCAAAATAAGTGGGTTTTCCTTTGCCCCTGAGGGTTGTGTGTGTTGGGTTCACACCCACGCTGCTGAAACAGGCAAAAAACAACAACTGGGTTCTGTGTTTGCCTCCCTGCCTGGGAGGACGTGAAGAGAGGAGAAAACACAAATAAAGGCCTTCTCAGAGCGCCAAGCTGGAGTTGGGGTCCCCCCAGTCTGCTCCCCGGGCTGTCGGAGCATCCGATGGGATGGCCCCGTGGGCACGAAGGTTTCCCCAAGGTTTCCAGGGAGGCCAACCTCTTCCCGGGAACTTGGGTTCAGGCTTTGTGCTGTTAATGAGCTACCTGGTTATCAGAGTCAGCGTTGAGGCGAATCCTAAGTAGGGAAAACAAACCCAGGCTTGCAAAAGACGCCTGGAGGGGGAGACCTGGGCGGGAACAGCCCCTCTCTCCAAGGCCGTCTTTCCCAAGGGCCTGGGGTGGTTGGCTGTCCCAGGGACGGTGAGCTTTGTGGGGTGCCAGGAGCCCAGGCAGCCTCGTAGAAAGGGGGGCTCTCATAGGTGTCTGTCCCCATCCTAATCAATGTGATCGGAAACACGTCTACATCCGTGATCCCTGAGGCCGAGGCGTTTGCCGATCGCAGTGATCACAGTGATGATTCTAACAAGCAATGCCGTGTGTTATTTTTTTTCCTGATCATTGTGAATTAAGGTCAAACTCACATGCAATGAGCATAAACATTAGGTGTCCTATTGATGAATATTTTAGCCATGTCCCAACTTCACCGGATTAAGACATAGAACATTCTCAACACCTCAAAGCCCACCTGTGCCCCTCCGGCCACACACCCCTCCCCAAGGACAGCTGCTCTCTGACTTCTCGGACCGGACCGTAGATTCGTTTTGCTTGTTCTTGAACTTCCCCTACGTGGAATCTTACAGTCATTGGGTCTAGGCCCGTGGTCGGCAAACTGCGGCTCGAGAGCCACATGCGGCTCTTTGGCCCCTTGAGTGTGGCTCTTCCAAAGCCTTAGGAGTACCCTAATTAAGTTAATAACAATGTACCTACCTATATAGTTTAAGTTTAAAAAATTTGGCTCTCAAAAGAAATTTCAATCGTTGTACTGTTGATATTTGGCTCTGTTGACGAATGAGTTTGCCGACCACTGGTCTAGGCCTTTTTTTTTTTTTTTCCTCTCAAGGCATAAAGTTTTGGAGACGGGTCCATATTGTTATGGCTAGCGGTAGTTCATTCTTTTCTCACCGACTGGCATTTCCCATGTATAAATAAAGCAGCATCCAATTAGCCTTCCTCCCGTCAGTGGCCATTTGGGCTCTGTCCAGTTTGGGCTTTTAAGAATGGAGCTGGCACTCACGCTCTTCCACATGCCGGGTGGGGGGATATACGCCCTCTTTTCTTCTCGGAACACACCCAGGCAGGAAGAGCGGGTCTTCCATAAATGCGACGTGAGTAGAAACCGCCAAACCGTCTTCAAAGCGCTCGCACCCGTTTGCACGCCCGCCCAGAGCTCCCGAAGTTCTAGCTGCTCCCCATTCCCACCAGCAATGAGTCATCCTGGTTCATTTTCGTCGTTCTCACGGCGGGGGGAGGGGGGGCAGGAAGAGACAGACACTTGGTACTCGGAGAGAAACCAGGAGATGCGAACCCAGGGCGATAGGGAGGGAGAGAACCAGAGGAATAATGAGGAGGAGGAAAAGGGACATCGAGGCAGAAAGAGGCAGAGAGACGCAGGTGGCCACCCAGACAGAGAGAAAGTCCGAGACGATGGCCATGGAGGGAGGGAAAAGGCCCAGAAACAGAGAGGAGAACGGAGAGAAAGAAAAGGCGAGAGAGAAAGCGGCAAGGACGGTGAGGAGAAGGAGGCGGCTGTGGAAAGGGGAGGCGATGCTTACAGAGGAGAGGAAAGCGGTGGAAGGGCAGGAAGGAGAGAGCATCCTGGGTGGACTGTGAGCGTGGAGATGGATCTCTGGGTATTTTATGAAACATGTCCTTTTTTTTTTTTTTAAAAAAAAAGGTGCTTCTTGATATTTTTATGTGTATATGTCTTAACTTGGGCCCGGCTTCATGGAAAATGCATGAGGAGTAAGTGGTTTCTGGGAATGTTTTATACATGGCCAGGGAGTCCGGAGGAGGCAGGGTGGGCGGGAGAGACAGGGGGTGTGGGCCGCTCCGTCCCTGGGCCTCTCTGGCAGGGCCCTGGTGTGGGCAGAGGGCAGTGGTCAGAGCTGACAGCTCATGTCTCACGTGTACATGAAAGGCACCCCGGGGTGGCGGACAAGTTGGTGCAGCCAGGATCCACCAGCCCTGAGACTTTGAGACTTTGGCCAATGCCCGTCCCCGCCCCCAAGCCTCGGCTTCCTCCTCTGCAGCTGGTCTATGCTGCTAGGGCTTGTTCCCGGGTGCGGGGGGCTGATCTGACCTGGCCAGGGGAAGCCATCAGGGTGATCTTTCCGGGTGGCAGGGACTCTCTGGGGTGGCACGCATCACACTTGGCCACGCCCCCCGGGGACCTGGCCTCCTGCAGATTGAATTCAGGAGGTCTGGGGCGAGTCTGAGGGTCTGCATTTCCCAGCAGCTTTCCGGAAACGCTGCGGGTCCCAGGGCCCCGGGGACCTAGGAACATTTGGGTCGTCCGTGGTTTACAGCCGAGCACGAAAGACGGAAGGGCAACTGGCGTTCACAGAGGCCTGGAAAAAAGTGCCAACTTGAGCATCAGAAATTCTTCCTGACGGATGACTTTCTTTCCCAGACTGAGGAGCGCGAGGTGTTGGTCCTGTGAGCCCGTCTGTCCCCTGCTCTGCCCCCACCCCCACTCCCCACCTTCGAAGATTCTAGTTTTCCAACACGCCACACACAGTTATACCCCCATTCCTGCTCGGTCACTGGCCTCCTAGGTGACCTTGGGCAGGTCGTGTCCTCGCTCTGGGCCTCAGTTTCTCATCTGTAAAATGGGGTTGGAGTTAGAAGGTGAGGAGGGAAAATGTTCAAGGTCCCTTCCCCTCCTGCGGGTTCCTGAGCTCCGAGGCTGCTGGTTGGGAGGCTGTGATTTATGCCACAGATGTGCAGAGGGAAACAGTTGCGTGGGAATCAATTTCCTCTTGTAAATAGGATCCCTTTGAAAGCTCTCCAGGGAGAGGAGAGGGAACTAGAATTTCTAGAGGGCCTACTGCGAGGCCGAAGGGCCTGTGCGCGAACCTGGTTTTGTTTAGCTCCCTCCTTACACTCAAGTTCAGTTTGCAAATGTATTCCGTGCCTAAAAAATTTTTAAAAAGTGTGGCGTTTGTTTCACAAAACAGGAGCCGCCTGCTTTCGAGGGAAACATGGGAAAGACAACAGCAACAGTCACAACAAAAGAAGTAGAAGGAAAAGTAAGCTACTCATCATACAGGTATTTATTAAATATCCGCTATATGGCAATCACCGTACGAAGAAACTCGGTTTCTACTCGGCTTTTAACTCTAAATATTGGTAAGCGCGTATTCTAGAAAATGTAAATTCTGCTGCGGTCATTGTTACATTTGCATTCTGTTCATTTTGAGGCCATGGAGCTGGTTCTGAAGCCCACCCACTTTGAACTTGGCTCTCTTTCTCCTGATTGCAAGAGGAACACACAGGTTTATTGAAGAAAACGCGGATATTATAGGCGCATAAAAGACATAAGTCAACATTACTTATAATCCACTGCCCCGGCTTTTTTTTCTATCTGTACATCCAGACTCTCAAAACACACGCTAATAAATTGTTCCTACCTTCCTCCACGGGACCCCCACCTCCGACTCACCCTCCATACCAGACATAGACACACTAGAACCTGGAGATCTACCTGAAGTCAGTAATTTTTGTCTATTTAAATCCCTGCTTTGTATTTAGCACCTAGAACACTGCCGGACACACAGCAGTAGCTTCATGAAATGTGGCAGATCATGAAAAAAAATGAATGAAAATGGAGTCATACGGAACATGCAGTCGTATCATCAGCTTTTAAAAATTATCAATATGCCAGAGGTATTTTCTACGATCATGAAATGTTCTCCTGTCGTGGAACGGATGATGACTTCATAGCATTCCAGCACGTAGATAAATCACAAATAACGTCTCCCGTCTCATCCTGTGGCCAAATACATGAGGTCTCCAGGAAGATCCAAGAGGCTGTATTTTGCACAACTTCGTGATCACTTTCCAGGTCCTCCCAGCACTGGCAGGAAGAGGGGGAAGTGGGAGGATGTGCCGGCGCTGGAACCTGCGTCTCCTGGGTCTTCACGCAGCATCTCGCCGGGATCCCGGGCCTCAGCGGCTCCAGGCCCCTGGCAGCTGCCGCAGCGGAGCCCCTGAAGTAGCCAAGCTGAGAAGGGACAGGTGGCCAGGCTTTAAGGAGTTGGCAGAGGCCGGGGTGCTGGCCAGGGGACACCCCTTCCCGAGAGCGTTGGGAATCCCAGGGCAGGAATGTGTCTTGTCCGGGGAGACCAGAGCTTGTGAAATCCGTGCAGATCGGAGAAAGCCTGGGCGAGGAAGCCTGCTTTCCCTGCAAACTCTTCAGAGTGAGGAGGGGGCGGGTTCTGGCTTCAGTTTCCATTGGCCGATGCCCTCAGTCATTTCAGGGGGCGGCCAGGAGGGGGCCGAGGAGCCCTCCTCTAGGCTGCCTGTGCCAGCTGCCCATCCATAGGAAGCCAACATGTCAGCCCTGCTGCCCACCGATGCCAGCCCAGAGGTGCCAAGGCACCAGGCGTAGCAAAGCCAGCTGGCAGCGTAACGGTGAGCCAAGGGCCCGGCCAGCCGGCCCATCTGCTCCTTGCTGCCAGCTGCATGCCTGTGGGAGGCGGGCCCGCAGCCCATCCAAGTGGCCGAGGTGCCAGCCACTGGGTGCTCTGGCCAGCTGGCGAGCTGGCAGGGCTGGCCAGCGTACCCATCTGCCCGCCAGTGCCAGGAGAACACGCAGGGAAACGGGTCCCGGGGACCTCGCGGTGCCCGCCTGCCTGGAGTTCCAAGGCAGGGGAGGGGGTCCTGACTCTCTTCTTGCCTCCCTCCCTCACCGCCTCGTCTGAGATGTCGCTAATGACGTCCCTAAGCGAAGGCAGGGGGAGAACGGGCGGGGGGTGGTGGTGGGGGGGACGTGAATGCTGAGGACACAGGACTCCAGAACAGGAACATCACAGGATGTTAGCCGTGCGGCGTGTCGATAGTTAAGTACATGGGCTCTGGGGTCCCCCCTGCCTGGGTCTGGATCTCAGCTCCGACACTAGTTAGCCGCGTGACCTCGGGCAGGCCACGTCCTTTCCGGCAGCCTCTGCTTTCTCATCTGTCAAATGGGAAAGTAGCACCTGCTTCGTTGGATGAAAGTGAGGATTAACATGAGGTGATTGTTATCATCAGTGATATTATTAGGATCAGAAGATTCAAGTGTTTTAGCTCCAATGAGGTTCAGATCTCATCTGGTCCAATTTCTTCATTTTGTTGAAGTTGGGGAGACAAGACCCAGATTGGAGAAGGGCCTCATTCAGGCCACAATCAAACAATAGGATTAACAAATCAGCAGCGAGGGTGGGGAGAGGAGGAAGTGGAGGAAGGTGGTGAAAAGGTATAAACTTCCAGCTGCATGAGGAGTAAGTCCTGGGGGTGTAAGGGACAGCATGGTGACTGTAGTCACTGCCTCCGGGTGACAGGTAGGAAAGTTGTTAAGAAATTAGCCCTGGCTGTGTGGCTCCGTTGGCTGGAGCTTGTCCCATACACCAAAAAGTTTGTGGGTTTGATCCCCGGTCAGGGCGTGCATTGGAGGCCGCTGATCAATGTTTCTCCCCCCCCTCTCTAAAATCAATAAATAAAAAAATTAAAACAAAATTTGTGATTCTGTGTGGTGATGAATGGTAACTAAATTTACTGTAGTTAGCCTTTCTGATGTACACCTATGCCTAATCATTATGATAGACACCTGGAACTAATGCAATAGTGGGTGTCAATTAGACCTTAAGAAAAAAAATCACAATTGCACACAGAGTCATTTGGGGACCTGGGATTAGATTCCAGGTTTGACACTCTTTTTGTCATGAAAGGCTCCCCTGGGTTAAAGGAGGTGATGGCCAGGTAGGGAGGGGCCTCTGTTCTGTCCAACCGACCCAGATGCCCCAGGTGCTCAGCTGACACACTCAGCACCTCACCTCACCCTCGGCGTGCACGGCCTGATGTGTGAGGGTATGTATTTGCAAACGCACACGTGTAGACCACACTGTTAAGGGCAGGCGCTCATCTTTTTCAGGAACATCTCACCCTTCCACAGCTCATCTTTCGGGAAACCTCAGATATCCAGAAAGCCTCTGGCGTCCCTGAGCCCCTGTGCTGAGAGCGCCTGGCACGTAGCTGGAGCTCTATGATGAATGAATGAATGAATGAATGAATGAATGAAACAGATAGAGCCTGGTACAGCTCTTAATTTGCTGGACCAGGACTCTTACGGTCCACACAACAACCAATAAGAGCAAGAAGCTTAATGTTCTAAATTCTTCATCCTGACCAGCAACTCCCGATCCTCACTCAGAGCCTCATCACCCCGACTTTGCGCACAGCGCTAACAAAAAGGTTGGCTGTCCTGGTCCGCAGGCCGCATGCAACAAGTGAAACAGGAAATGAACCGATGAGAAAGGGGACAAGCACTTGCAGGAAGAAGATACCGAAGGTGCTGCTGCCACCTTAGTGGGCTGGGAAGAGAAAGGACTGTTTGGGAAAAGCCTCACTAAGGTCAACATCGGAGGGGTCAAAGGTCATTTTGTGCAGGCACCCAAAGCCCCTGCGTGTGCAGGGGCCGGCATCGCTCCCGGGAATGGAAGTGATGCTCACCATGACAGAGCTGAGATTCAGTTCAAGGGCCCCAGTGCAAACCATCAGAGAACAGAGTGCGTTATGCAGACATTTCCATCCAAAAATGTACTTTTTAAAAAAATATATATATTTTATTGATTTTTTACAGAGAGGAAGGGAGAGGGATAGAGAGTTAGAAACATCGATGAGAGAGAAACATCGATCAGCTGCCTCCTGCACACCCCCTACTGGGGATGTGCCCGCAACCAAGGTACATGCCCTTGACTGGAATCGAACCTGGGGCCCTTGAGTCTGCAGGTCGACGCTCTATTCATTGAGCTAAACCGGTTAGGGCCAAAATGTACTTTTTTAAAATGGCAATTAAACAGCGTGGCCTTCCATCACCGGGAAAGCTTGGCTTTCTTAAATGACTCAGCCAGGGAGGGCCGCAGGCTGCCAGGATCCACTGCTCTTTGTGGGGACAGAGGTGACAATCAGAGAATTTAGGGAAAATGAAAGGGAAGGGGAAGGTGTGGGGAAGGTCAAGATGGCTCTTCACCTGGACGTGCATGTTAACTCTCCTTTGCTCCACGTATTCAGGGATGGGCCGTGTCCACACGATTCCACATTCTTTTCCCATCACCTCGTTATATTAGGCTTCTTGTCTACCAAAGAAGACGCCTATATCTATTTACACACACACACACACACACACACACACACACACACACACACGATGTGCATCCATACACAAGAACACACACTCACACATACCCACATGTATGTACAGACATGCATGCATGCACACACATTCAGACCTGCACCACATACACATGCAGACTACACATACACAGAAACATGCGTGGTATTTTACATCCCATTTACATACCTCTACCTTTTTCTGCTCCCTCCCACCTTCCTGCTTTTCTCTCTCTCTTTCGTTTTCTTTATTTTTTCCCCTATGAGCTCTCCATGAGTACTTCCTCATCATAAAACATCAGCACAGCTCTGACAAAACAAACCCCTCCCCCTCTCTCGTTCCTGCCTTGTCACGCCTCAGTTTCTGAGCCATGATGGCTGTGATCAATGCCAAGTGCCTCCCATAAATTTGTCAGGCAGGCAGTTCTACCGCAGGTCTAGAAAAGAGCCTAGACGTCCATCCATGGCATCAAGGTCAAGTGCATTCTGAAATACCCTGCAATGGCCAACAAGAACCAAAGCCAGGCTTGGAAATAACATGAGCCAGCGTGTAGGTAGCCCTCACCAGCGGCCGGACACTCTGCAGTCCATCGCTTACTCGTCTCATCTGCACCATGAGGCTTATCACCACCCCCACTTCACAGATGTGAACACTGAGGACAGATGGGAGTGAGACATTAGGACATTTGTCCGGCCTTCCTGTTGCAGAGCTGAGATTTAAACCAGGTGGCCTGCCGCTAAAGCCTGCCTTCTTTTTTTTTTTTAGTTTTTTTTTTTAAATATATTTTATTGATTTTTTACAGAGAGGAAGGGAGAGAGAGAGAGAGAGTTAGAAACATCGATGAGAGAGAAACATCGACCAGCCACCCCCCGCACATCTCCCACTGGGGACGTGCCCGCAACCCAGGTACATGCCCCCGACTGGAATCGAACCCGGGACCCTTCGGTCCGCAGGCCGACGCTCTATCCACTGAGCCAAACCGGTCTCGGCAAGCCTGCCTTCTTAATTAAGCCCCACAAGGAGATACTCAGCAAGCAGTAGGTGAGACAACGCATCTTTGCGGAAGACTGAACAGAATACGATGCCATTTATACCTACAGGGAGGTGCATCCGGGGATCTGTGGCCTCCTGTCACTCTGATGACACCCCTTACTTCTGACAGAGGAATGGTGGAACGCAGAGGCCACGCAGCCAGACCCAAGACCAAGGGCACAGACTGTGCTGTTTTCCCGACCCGTTTCTTTTGCTGATAACAGAGGGAAACGGGGAGTTGGGAGGAATTGTTTTTCCAAGACTTTGCCCAAAGTACACTGCGAACCTAAAAACAAAAGGCCGGGGGAGAGGCAACACGCATTTACTATTTGAGATCAAAGAGGAGCTCTCCGGGAAGCACTGATTCCGGCAGAAGCCCAGAGTCGGAGACGCAGGCGAGGGGATGTTTATGAGAAAAGGGAAGGGAACTATTCCATCAATAAAAGGGAGGCATGTCGACGGGTGCCGACAGGAGAACAGTGACGCTGATGCGAAGGAACAGTGTTTTTCGTTGTCAGTCCCGTAGTCATCAGTCTGGTCATGGTAACATCTGCTTTCTTGTTATCTTTGCAAATAGTTCTCTGGGACACGATGTTGCTTTAGGCTCCGTCCAGAGATTCTTTTGCCCTGTTTTCATATTCCGAAGGTTTTGAGGCATAAGACATGCGAGGCAGGGCCTCTGGGAGGGCAGCCCTGACTTCGTTTGAAAGTGGCTTCCTTTTTTTTTTTTTTACAGCATCTTCTGGGGAGAATATCTGTCCTTCCAAGTGGCCCCCTTTGCACTGTCCCCGGCTTCCAGGAGGGCATGGGTCGTTGTCTGAGGTCAGAGAAGAGAGAGGTCTGGGCTGCATGGAGTGTGATGCCCGTGCAGTGGCTGGCCATTGGGTGATGCCTCCAGGCCTCCTTAGGGAGCTACCTAGTCACCTGGTCTCCTGGTTTGGCCCTGCAAAGAGCCTGCGAAAGTCTTACCAAGCTCCCAACGCACCATGGGTTGCTCCTCTCAGAGACGAAGGCACCGACTGTGGGCCGCGTCCCGTCGATCCCTCCATCTTTACTGACGAGGAAGGAGACGCCCAGAGTGGCCGAGTGACTCGCTTGAGGTTGCCGAGTTCTCGGATGGGAAAGCCATGAAGGAACCAAGCCAGGACTCGAGGGAGGCCGTCGCTGGGCACACCATTTAAGGAGGCCCCCAAACCCAGTGGTCGAGATAAAAGAACGCGTCAATGAAATATTTTTTAAAATGAAAGTTAATACGAACAACTCTCTGGTGAACAAAATAGCAACATTTTAAGCAAAGACAGGGGCAGGGTTACTGATTTTTCCCTGTGGTCTCAGGCTTCCGGGTGATTCCGCACGACACTTCCTTTAACATTCTTAGACTCTATTCATCACGCATTTTTTTTTGCGTTAAATTTAACACTTAAAAATACCCGATTAAAACATTGATCATAATGACTGCGTCTTTTTAGTGCTCCTTAAATTCCGTGCTGGAGGTGGCTGTCTCGCCTCCCTTACCCTAGTCACAGCCCTACAGGGACTTGCTCTGCCCACCCTATGCTTTCTCCCTTCCCTGCATCTATTCTCTCACTGATTTGTTTGTTCATTCAGATAGTCAGCATATATTTTGGAATATTCAAGGTTCCAGGAGCTGGAAAAATAGCAGTTAACAAAATAATTATGGTTTCTGCCTTCCAGGCACAGACAGTCTAATTGGAGGGACAGACAGGTCTGAGTCAAATAATCAGAAAAAGGAATGTAAGAGTAAAAATGTGGCCAATGCAGCAAAGGGGAAATCATAGAGGTGTTGAGCAAGAGTGGCAGTCAGGGCAGACTTCCTGGAGGAGGTGGTGTTTGGATGAGATAGAGTTAACCAGATGGGGGTGGATTGCAGGAGGGTGGCTAAGAGTGCTCCAGGCAGAGGAGGAAATGGCAGGTGAAAAGGTCCTCTGGGGCAAGATCAAGAGTGTGGAGTGGAGCCTTAGCCGGTTTGGCTCACTGGATAGAGCATCGGCCTGTGGACTGAAGGGTCCTGGGTTCAATTCTAGTCAAGGGCACATGCCCGGGTTGCAGGCTCGATCCCCAGTAGGGGGCGTGCAGGAGGCAGCCAATCAATGGTTCTCTCTCATCATTGATGTTTCCATCTCTCTCTTCCTCTCCCTTTCTCTCTGGAAAACAACAATAACAACAAAAAGGAGTGTTGAGTGCAAAAGGAAGATGGCATAGGCAGGGCCTGGAGACACAGGGAGGAGTATTTGAGCTCTAGGCAAGGACACTAGGGAGCCATAGAAGGCTTTGGAGCAGCGGAGTGACGTGATCAGGTTTATTCTATGGAGT